>NW_026894385.1:0-137671 GCF_032452875.1 Bos javanicus | reverse complement strand
GTGATCAGTGCCCGATCAGGCACGTCAGCAGTACATGCACAGTCACGTCATCAGTGCATGGTGTCACATGGTCAGTGCATGCTCAGTCACGTGATCTGGACTTGATCAGCCACGTGATCAGTGCCTGCAGAGTCACGTGATCAGGGCCTGCTGGGCTGCGTGAGTTCCCTGTCGGCTCATCTGCTTGACAGTTGCCAGCTGAGCTGCGTGATTCCTGCCTGGTCACGTGCTTGATTGTTGCCAGTTGAGCAGCATGATTCGTCACTGCTGAGCTCCATGCTTGTTGCCTGCTGATTGCGTGGTTCGTGTCTGCTCAGCTCTTTGAGTATTGCCTCCTGGGTCCCTGTTCGGTCGCCACCTGCAGGGGACCAGCCCCAACTGATCAGGGTATTCGAAGGAGAGATGGCCTGGCGACTATTTATATGCTAATCAGAGATGTCAAGAATAATAGTATGAGGAGAGCTCAGTAGGAAAATTCGGTGGAGAAAAGAGACTGAGTAGCTTGGTTTACGCGGAAGACCAATCAAACTTCAAGACAAGAAGTTTGCACCACTTACGTAGGCCGCAGGCGCCCTCTCGAATAGCGAAAGGTGCCTCACCTAGACACCTTCTCGAGTGGGTCTTAGCAGCCCAGGCATAATTAGTAAGCGTGGTGGGTTCCGCGCTCCAGATGGAGACTCAGCTGGAAGTTAAAGGGAAGAATGACAAGGAACTTTATGAATTGGAGCTGTAAGTTAACTCTTTGACAGAGAGAGCGAGATGGTGGTGGGGGACAGCCCCCAGTGAAATCAGAGGTGAGAGCACAAAGCAATACAGTAGGCAGACTCTGGTTTGGGGGGAGATGCTCGAGAATATCCGGGTGGACTCCTGAGGCTCGATCCCGCATTTGCGTATGCCGAGCCTCCTTCCTCATGACCTTTGTCCAGAGTGGAATGCCTCCCGGCTCCCGGCACATGATCAGTGCATGCTCAGTCACGATATCAGTGCCTGCTCAGCCACGTGATGACGGCACAGTCGCGTGATCAGCGCCTCTCAGTCACGTGATCACCGTATGATAAACACGTGATCAGTGAGCGACCAGCCAGATCACTGCATGCGCGGTCAGGTGGTCAGTTCCTGATCAGCCACCTGATCAGTGCGTGCACAGTCCCTGATCAGCGCCTGTCAGTCACTGATCACTGCCTGATAAACACGTGATCAGTGCCCGAACAGCCACGTCATCAGTGCATGCGCAGTCACGTGATCAGTGCATGATAGCCACGTGATCAGTGCGTGCACAGTCCCATGATCAGCGCCTGTCAGTCACTGATCATTGCCTGATAAACACGTGATCAGTGCATGATGACATGTGATCAGTGCCCGAACAGCCACGTGATCAGTGCATGAAGTCTGATCAGTGCATGATAGCCGTGATCAGGTCCCATGATCAGCGCCTGTCAGTCACTGATCATTGCCTGATAAACGTGATCAGTGCATGATGAGCCATGTGATCAGTGCCTGATCAGCCACGTCATCAGTGCATGCGCAGTCACGTGATCAGTGCATGATAGCACGTGATCAGTGCATGCTCAGTCACGTGATCTGGACTTGATCAGCCACGTGATCAGTGCCTGCAGAGTCACGTGATCAGGGCCTGCTGAGCTGCGTGATTCCTGCCGGCTCATCTGCATGACAATTGCCATCTGAGCTGCGTGATTCCTGTCGGCTCATCTGCTTGACAATTGCCAGCTGAGCTGCGTGATTCCTGCCTGGTCACGTGCTTGATTGTTGCCAGTTGAGCAGCATGATTCGTCACTGCTGGGCTCCATGCTTATTGCCTGCTGATTGCGTGGTTCGTGTCTGCTCAGCTCTTTGAGTATTGCCTCCTGGGGTCCCTGTTCGGTCGCCACCTGCAGGGGACCAGCCCCAGCTGATCCAGGGTATTCGAAGGAGAGATGGCCTAGGCGACTATTTATATGCTAATCAGAGATGTCAAGAATAATAGTATGAGGAGAGCTCAGTAGGAAAATTCGGTGGAGAAAAGAGACTGAGTAGCTTGGTTTACGCGGAAGACCAATCAAACTTCAAGACAAGAAGTTTGCACCACTTACGTAGGCCGCAGGCGCCTCTCGAATAGCGAAAGGTGCCTCACCCTAGACACCTTCTCGAGTGGGTCTTAGCAGCCCAGGCATAATTAGTAAGCGTGGTGGGTTCCGCGCTCCAGATGGAGACTCAGCTGGAAGTTAAAGGGAAGAATGACAAGGAACTTTATGAATTGGAGCTATAAGTTAACTCTTTGACAGAGAGAGCGAGATGGTAGTGGGGGACAGCCCCCAGTGAAATCAGAGGTGAGAGCACAAAGCAATACAGTAGGCAGACTCTGGTTTTTGGGGGGATGCTCGAGAATATCCGGGTGGACTCCTGAGGCTCGATCCCGCATTTGCGTATGCCGAGCCTCCTTCCTCATGACCTTTGTCCAGAGTGGAATGCCTCCCCGGCTCCCGGCACATGATCAGTACATGCTCAGTCACGATATCAGTGCCTGCTCAGCCACGTGATCACTGACGGCACAGTCACGTGATCAGCGCCTCTCAGTCACGTGATCACCGTATGATAAACACGTGATCAGTGAGCGACCAGCCACGTGATCACTGCATGCGCGGTCAGGTGGTCAGTTCCTGATCAGCCACCTGATCAGTGCGTGCACAGTCCCCTGATCAGCGCCTGTCAGTCACTGATCACTGCCTGATAAACACGTGATCAGTGCCCGAACAGCCACGTCATCAGTGCATGCGCAGTCACGTGATCAGTGCAGGATAGCCACGTGATCAGTGCGTGCACAGTCCCATGATCAGCACCTGTCAGTCACTGATCATTGCCTGATAAACACGTGATCAGTGCATGATGGGCCATGTGATCAGTGCCCGATCAGTCACGTCATCAGTGCATGCGCAGTCACGTCATCAGTGCATGATAGCCACGTGATCAGTGCATGCTCAGTCACGTGATCTGGACTTGATCAGCCACGTGATCAGTGCCTGCAGAGTCACGTGATCAGGGCCTGCTGAGCTGCGTGATTCCTGCCGGCTCATCTGCATGACAATTGCCATCTGAGCTGCGTGATTCCTGTCGGCTCATCTGCTTGACAATTGCCAGCTGAGCTGCGTGATTCCTGCCTGGTCACGTGCTTGATTATTGCCAGTTGAGCAGCATGATTCGTCACTGCTGAGCTCCATGCTTATTGCCTGCTGATTGCGTGGTTCCTGTCTGCTCAGCTCTTTGAGTATTGCCTCCTGAGGTCCCTGTTCGGTCGCCACCTGCCGGGGACCAGCCCCAACTGATCCAGGGTATTCGAAGGAGAGATGGCCTAGGCGACTATTTATATGCTAATCAGAGATGTCAAGAATAATAGTATGAGGAGAGCTCAGTAGGAAAATTCGGTGGAGAAAAGAGACTGAGTAGCTTGGTTTACGCGGAAGACCAATCAAACTTCAAGACAAGAAGTTTGCACCACTTACGTAGGCCGCAGGCGCCCTCTCGAATAGTGAAAGGTGCCTCACCCTAGACACCTTCTCGAGTGGGTCTTAGCAGCCCAGGCATAATTAGTAAGCGTGGTGGGTTCCGCGCTCCAGATGGAGACTCAGCTGGAAGTTAAAGGGAAGAATGACAAGGAACTTTATGAATTGGAGCTGTAAGTTAACTCTTTGACAGAGAGAGCGAGATGGTGGTGGGGGACAGCCCCCAGTGAAATCAGAGGTGAGAGCACAAAGCAATACAGTAGGCAGACTCCGGTTTTTTTGGGGGAGATGCTCGAGAATATCCGGGTGGACTCCTGAGGCTCGATCCCGCATTTGCGTATGCCGAGCCTCCTTCCTCATGACCTTTGTCCAGAGTGGAATGCCTCCCCGGCTCCCGGCACATGATCAGTGCATGCTCAGCCACGATATCAGTGCCTGCGATGATCAGTGCGGCACAGTCACGTGATCACTGACGGCACAGTCACGTGATCAGCGCCTCAGTCACGTGATCACCGTCAGGATCAACACGTGCAGTCATTGATCAGGCAGATCAGCCACGTCAGTCACTGATCATGCGTGGTCAGTGCGTCCAGACCATGATCAGCCACCCGTGATCAGTGCGTGCACAGTCCCATGATCAGCGCCTGTCAGTCACTGATCATTGCCTGATAAACACGTGATCAGTGCATGATCAGCCACGTGATCAGTGCATGCGCAGTCACGTCATCAGTGCATGATAGCCACGTGATCAGTGCATGCTCAGTCACGTGATCTGGACTTGATCAGCCACGTGATCAGTGCCTGCAGAGTCACGTGATCAGGGCCTGCTGAGCTGCGTGATTCCTCGGCTCATCTGCTTGAACAATTGCCAGCTGAGCTGCGTGATTCCTGCCTGGTCACGTGCTTGATTATTGCCAGTTGAGCAGCATGATTCGTCACTGCTGAGCTCCATGCTTATTGCCTGCTGATTGCGTGGTTCGTGTCTGCTCAGCTCTTTGAGTATTACCTCCTGAGGTCCCTGTTCGGTCGCCACCTGCCGGGGACCAGCCCCAACTGATCCAGGGTATTCGAAGGAGAGATGGCCTAGGCGACTATTTATATGCTAATCAGAGATGTCAAGAATAATAGTATGAGGAGAGCTCAGTAGGAAAATTCGGTGGAGAAAAGAGACTGAGTAGCTTGGTTTACGCGGAAGACCAATCAAACTTCAAGACAAGAAGTTTGCACCACTTACGTAGGCCGCAGGCGCCCTCTCGAATAGCGAAAGGTGCCTCACCCTAGACACCTTCTCGAGTGGGTCTTAGCAGCCCAGGCATAATTAGTAAGCGTGGTGGGTTCCACGCTCCAGATGGAGACTCAGCTGGAAGTTAAAGGGAAGAATGACAAGGAACTTTATGAATTGGAGCTGTAAGTTAACTCTTTGATAGAGAGCGAGATGGTGGTGGGGGACAGCCCCCAGTGAAATCAGAGGTGAGAGCACAAAGCAATACAGTAGGCAGACTCCGGTTTTTTTTGGGGGGGGAGATGCTCGAGAACATCCGGGTGGACTCCTGAGGCTCGATCCCGCATTTGCGTATGCCGAGCCTCCTTCCTCATGACCTTTGTCCAGAGTGGAATGCCTCCCGGCTCCCGGCACATGATCAGTGCATGCTCAGTCACGATATCAGTGCCTGCTCAGCCACGTGATCACTGACGGCACAGTCACGTGATCAGCGCCTCTCAGTCACGTGATCACCGTATGATAAACACGTGATCAGTGAACGACCAGCCACGTGATCACTGCATGCACGGTCAGGTGGTCAGTTCCTGATCAGCCACCTGATCAGTGCGTGCACAGTCCCCTGATCAGCGCCTGTCAGTCACTGATCACTGCCTGATAAACACGTGATCAGTGCCCGAACAGCCACGTCATCAGTGCATGCGCAGTCACGTGATCAGTGCATGATAGCCACGTGATCAGTGCGTGCACAGTCCCATGATCAGCGCCTGTCAGTCACTGATCATTGCCTGATAAACACGTGATCAGTGCATGATGAGCCATGTGATCAGTGCCCGATCAGCCACGTCATCAGTGCATGCGCAGTCACGTCATCAGTGCATGATAGCCACGTGATCAGTGCATGCTCAGTCACGTGATCTGGACTTGATCAGCCACGTGATCAGTGCCTGCAGAGTCACGTGATCAGGGCCTGCTGAGCTGCGTGATTCCTGCCGGCTCATCTGCATGACAATTGCCAGCTGAGCTGCGTGATTCCTGCCTGGTCACGTGCTGTGATTATTGCCAGTTGAGCAGCATGATTCGTCACTGCTGAGCTCCATGCTTATTGCCTGCTGATTGCGTGGTTCGTGTCTGCTCAGCTCTTTGAGTATTGCCTCCTGAGGTCCCTGTTCGGTCGCCACCTGCCGGGGACCAGCCCCAACTGATCCAGGGTATTCGAAGGAGAGATGGCCTAGGCGACTATTTATATGCTAATCAGAGATGTCAAGAATAATAGTATGAGGAGAGCTCAGTAGGAAAATTCGGTGGAGAAAAGAGACTGAGTAGCTTGGTTTACGCGGAAGACCAATCAAACTTCAAGACAAGAAGTTTGCACCACTTACGTAGGCCGCAGGCGCCCTCTCGAATAGCGAAAGGTGCCTCACCCTAGACACCTTCTCGAGTGGGTCTTAGCAGCCCAGGCATAATTAGTAAGCGTGGTGGGTTCCGCGCTCCAGATGGAGACTCAGCTGGAAGTTAAAGGGAAGAATGACAAGGAACTTTATGAATTGGAGCTGTAAGTTAACTCTTTGACAGAGAGAGCGAGATGGTGGTGGGGGACAGCCCCCAGTGAAATCAGAGGTGAGAGCACAAAGCAATACAGTAGGCAGACTCCGGTTTTTTTGGGGGGAGATGCTCGAGAATATCCGGGTGGACTCCTGAGGCTCGATCCCGCATTTGCGTATGCCGAGCCTCCTTCCTCATGACCTTTGTCCAGAGTGGAATGCCTCCCGGCTCCCGGCACATGATCAGTGCATGCTCAGTCACGATATCAGTGCCTGCTCAGCCACGTGATCACTGACGGCACAGTCACGTGATCAGCGCCTCTCAGTCACGTGATCACCGTATGATAAACACGTGATCAGTGAACGACCAGCCACGTGATCACTGCATGCGCGGTCAGGTGGTCAGTTCCTGATCAGCCACCTGATCAGTGCGTGCACAGTCCCCTGATCAGTGTCAGTCACTGATCACTGCCTGATAAACACGTGATCAGTGCCCGAGCCACGTCATCAGTGCATGCGCAGTCACGTGATCAGTGCATGATAGCCACGTGATCAACAGCCACGTCAGCTGTCAGTCACTGATCAGCCTGTCACGTGATCAGTGCATGATGCGCCATGTGATCAGTGCACAGTGCATCAGTGCATGCCATGATCAGTGCATGATCCACGTGATCGTGCTGCATTCATGATCAATGATCACTGATCCGCGTGTGATCAGTGCATGATAGCCATGTGATCAGTGCCCGATCAGCCACGTCATCAGTGCATGCGCAGTCACGTCATCAGTGCATGATAGCCACGTGATCAGTGCATGCTCAGTCACGTGATCTGGACTTGATCAGCCACGTGATCAGTGCCTGCAGAGTCACGTGATCAGGGCCTGCTGAGCTGCGTGATTCCTGCCGGCTCATCTGCATGACAATTGCCAGCTGAGCTGCGTGATTCCTGTCGGCTCATCTGCTTGACAATTGCCAGCTGAGCTGCGTGATTCCTGCCTGGTCACGTGCTTGATTATTGCCAGTTGAGCAGCATGATTCGTCACTGCTGAGCTCCATGCTTATTGCCTGCTGATTGCGTGGTTCGTGTCTGCTCAGCTCTTTGAGTATTGCCTCCTGAGGTCCCTGTTCGGTCGCCACCTGCCGGGGACCAGCCCCAACTGATCCAGGGTATTCGAAGGAGAGATGGCCTAGGCGACTATTTATATGCTAATCAGAGATGTCAAGAATAATAGTATGAGGAGAGCTCAGTAGGAAAATTCGGTGGAGAAAAGAGACTGAGTAGCTTGGTTTACGCGGAAGACCAATCAAACTTCAAGACAAGAAGTTTGCACCACTTACGTAGGCCGCAGGCGCCTCTCGAATAGCGAAAGGTGCCTCACCCTAGACACCTTCTCGAGTGGGTCTTAGCAGCCCAGGCATAATTAGTAAGCGTGGTGGGTTCCGCGCTCCAGATGGAGACTCAGCTGGAAGTTAAAGGGAAGAATGACAAGGAACTTTATGAATTGGAGCTGTAAGTTAACTCTTTGACAGAGAGAGCGAGATGGTGGTGGGGGACAGCCCCCAGTGAAATCAGAGGTGAGAGCACAAAGCAATACAGTAGGCAGACTCTGGTTTTGGGGGGAGATGCTCGAGAATATCCGGGTGGACTCCTGAGGCTCGATCCCGCATTTGCGTATGCCGAGCCTCCTTCCTCATGACCTTTGTCCAGAGTGGAATGCCTCCCCGGCTCCCGGCACATGATCAGTGCATGCTCAGTCACGATATCAGTGCCTGCTCAGCCACGTGATCACTGACGGCACAGTCACGTGATCAGCGCCTCTCAGTCACGTGATCACCGTATGATAAACACGTGATCAGTGAACGACCAGCCACGTGATCACTGCATGCGCGGTCAGGTGGTCAGTTCCTGATCAGCCACCTGATCAGTGCGTGCACAGTCCCCTGATCAGCGCCTGTCAGTCACTGATCACTGCCTGATAAACACGTGATCAGTGCCCGAACAGCCACGTCATCAGTGCATGCGCAGTCACGTGATCAGTGCATGATAGCCACGTGATCAGTGCGTGCACAGTCCCATGATCAGCGCCTGTCAGTCACTGATCATTGCCTGATAAACACGTGATCAGTGCATGATGAGCCATGTGATCAGTGCCCGATCAGCCACGTCATCAGTGCATGCGCAGTCACGTCATCAGTGCATGATAGCCACGTGATCAGTGCATGCTCAGTCACGTGATCTGGACTTGATCAGCCACGTGATCAGTGCCTGCAGAGTCACGTGATCAGGGCCTGCTGAGCTGCGTGATTCCTGCCGGCTCATCTGCATGACAATTGCCAGCTGAGCTGCGTGATTCCTGTCGGCTCATCTGCTTGACAATTGCCAGCTGAGCTGCGTGATTCCTGCCTGGTCACGTGCTTGATTATTGCCAGTTGAGCAGCATGATTCGTCACTGCTGAGCTCCATGCTTATTGCCTGCTGATTGCGTGGTTCGTGTCTGCTCAGCTCTTTGAGTATTGCCTCCTGAGGTCCCTGTTCGGTCGCCACCTGCCGGGACCAGCCCCAACTGATCCAGGGTATTCGAAGGAGAGATGGCCTAGGCGACTATTTATATGCTAATCAGAGATGTCAAGAATAATAGTATGAGGAGAGCTCAGTAGGAAAATTCGGTGGAGAAAAGAGACTGAGTAGCTTGGTTTACGCGGAAGACCAATCAAACTTCAAGACAAGAAGTTTGCACCACTTACGTAGGCCGCAGGCGCCCTCTCGAATAGCGAAAGGTGCCTCACCCTAGACACCTTCTCGAGTGGGTCTTAGCAGCCCAGGCATAATTAGTAAGCGTGGTGGGTTCCGCGCTCCAGATGGAGACTCAGCTGGAAGTTAAAGGGAAGAATGACAAGGAACTTTATGAATTGGAGCTGTAAGTTAACTCTTTGACAGAGAGAGCGAGATGGTGGTGGGGGACAGCCCCCAGTGAAATCAGAGGTGAGAGCACAAAGCAATACAGTAGGCAGACTCCGGTTTTTTTGGGGGGAGATGCTCGAGAATATCCGGGTGGACTCCTGAGGCTCGATCCCGCATTTGCGTATGCCGAGCCTCCTTCCTCATGACCTTTGTCCAGAGTGGAATGCCTCCCCGGCTCCCGGCACATGATCAGTGCATGCTCAGTCACGATATCAGTGCCTGCTCAGCCACGTGATCACTGACGGCACAGTCACGTGATCAGCGCCTCTCAGTCACGTGATCACCGTATGATAAACACGTGATCAGTGAACGACCAGCCACGTGATCACTGCATGCGCGGTCAGGTGGTCAGTTCCTGATCAGCCACCTGATCAGTGCGTGCACAGTCCCCTGATCAGCGCCTGTCAGTCACTGATCACTGCCTGATGAATCGTGATCCCATGTTGTGAATCAGCCACGTCATCAGCGTGCATCATGCGCCGTCGTGATCAGTGCATGATAGCCACGTGATCAGTGCATGCTCAGTCACGTGATCTGGACTTGATCAGCCACGTGATCAGTGCCTGCAGAGTCACGTGATCAGGGCCTGCTGAGCTGCGTGATTCCTGATTCCTGTCGGCTCATCTGCTTGACAATTGCCAGCTGAGCTGCGTGATTCCTGCCTGGTCACGTGCTTGATTATTGCCAGTTGAGCAGCATGATTCGTCACTGCTGAGCTCCATGCTTATTGCCTGCTGATTGCGTGGTTCGTGTCTGCTCAGCTCTTTGAGTATTGCCTCCTGAGGTCCCTGTTCGGTCGCCACCTGCCGGGGACCAGCCCCAACTGATCCAGGGTATTCGAAGGAGAGATGGCCTAGGCGACTATTTATATGCTAATCAGAGATGTCAAGAATAATAGTATGAGGAGAGCTCAGTAGGAAAATTCGGTGGAGAAAAGAGACTGAGTAGCTTGGTTTACGCGGAAGACCAATCAAACTTCAAGACAAGAAGTTTGCACCACTTACGTAGGCCGCAGGCGCCCTCTCGAATAGCGAAAGGTGCCTCACCCTAGACACCTTCTCGAGTGGGTCTTAGCAGCCCAGGCATAATTAGTAAGCGTGGTGGGTTCCGCGCTCCAGATGGAGACTCAGCTGGAAGTTAAAGGGAAGAATGACAAGGAACTTTATGAATTGGAGCTGTAAGTTAACTCTTTGACAGAGAGAGCGAGATGGTGGTGGGGGACAGCCCCCAGTGAAATCAGAGGTGAGAGCACAAAGCAATACAGTAGGCAGACTCCGGTTTTTTGGGGGGAGATGCTCGAGAATATCCGGGTGGACTCCTGAGGCTCGATCCCGCATTTGCGTATGCCGAGCCTCCTTCCTCATGACCTTTGTCCAGAGTGGAATGCCTCCCCGGCTCCCGGCACATGATCAGTGCATGCTCAGTCACGATATCAGTGCCTGCTCAGCCACGTGATCACTGACGGCACAGTCACGTGATCAGCGCCTCTCAGTCACGTGATCACCGTATGATAAACACGTGATCAGTGAACGACCAGCCACGTGATCACTGCATGCGCGGTCAGGTGGTCAGTTCCTGATCAGCCACCTGATCAGTGCGTGCACAGTCCCCTGATCAGCGCCTGTCAGTCACTGATCACTGCCTGATAAACACGTGATCAGTGCCCGAACAGCCACGTCATCAGTGCATGCGCAGTCACGTGATCAGTGCATGATAGCCACGTGATCAGTGCGTGCACAGTCCCATGATCAGCGCCTGTCAGTCACTGATCATTGCCTGATAAACACGTGATCAGTGCATGATGAGCCATGTGATCAGTGCCCGATCAGCCACGTCATCAGTGCATGCGCAGTCACGTCATCAGTGCATGATAGCCACGTGATCAGTGCATGCTCAGTCACGTGATCTGGACTTGATCAGCCACGTGATCAGTGCCTGCAGAGTCACGTGATCAGGGCCTGCTGAGCTGCGTGATTCCTGCCGGCTCATCTGCATGACAATTGCCAGCTGAGCTGCGTGATTCCTGTCGGCTCATCTGCTTGACAATTGCCAGCTGAGCTGCGTGATTCCTGCCTGGTCACGTGCTTGATTATTGCCAGTTGAGCAGCATGATTCGTCACTGCTGAGCTCCATGCTTATTGCCTGCTGATTGCGTGGTTCGTGTCTGCTCAGCTCTTTGAGTATTGCCTCCTGAGGTCCCTGTTCGGTCGCCACCTGCCGGGGACCAGCCCCAACTGATCCAGGGTATTCGAAGGAGAGATGGCCTAGGCGACTATTTATATGCTAATCAGAGATGTCAAGAATAATAGTATGAGGAGAGCTCAGTAGGAAAATTCGGTGGAGAAAAGAGACTGAGTAGCTTGGTTTACGCGGAAGACCAATCAAACTTCAAGACAAGAAGTTTGCACCACTTACGTAGGCCGCAGGCGCCCTCTCGAATAGCGAAAGGTGCCTCACCCTAGACACCTTCTCGAGTGGGTCTTAGCAGCCCAGGCATAATTAGTAAGCGTGGTGGGTTCCGCGCTCCAGATGGAGACTCAGCTGGAAGTTAAAGGGAAGAATGACAAGGAACTTTATGAATTGGAGCTGTAAGTTACCTCTTTGACAGAGAGAGCGAGATGGTGGTGGGGGACAGCCCCCAGTGAAATCAGAGGTGAGAGCACAAAGCAATACAGTAGGCAGACTCCGGTTTTTTGGGGGGAGATGCTCGAGAATATCCGGGTGGACTCCTGAGGCTCGATCCCGCATTTGCGTATGCCGAGCCTCCTTCCTCATGACCTTTGTCCAGAGTGGAATGCCTCCCCGGCTCCCGGCACATGATCAGTGCATGCTCAGTCACGATATCAGTGCCTGCTCAGCCACGTGATCACTGACGGCACAGTCACGTGATCAGCGCCTCTCAGTCACGTGATCACCGTATGATAAACACGTGATCAGTGAACGACCAGCCACGTGATCACTGCATGCGCGGTCAGGTGGTCAGTTCCTGATCAGCCACCTGATCAGTGCGTGCACATTCCCCTGATCAGCGCCTGTCAGTCACTGATCACTGCCTGATAAACCCGTGATCAGTGCCCGAACAGCCACGTCATCAGTGCATGCGCAGTCACGTGATCAGTGCATGATAGCCACGTGATCAGTGCGTGCACAGTCCCATGATCAGTGCATGATCACGTGATCAGTGCATGATGAGCCATGATCAGTGCCGATCAGCCACGTCATCAGTGCATGCGCGGTCACGTCATCAGTGCATGATAGCCACGTGATCAGTGCCTGCTCAGTCACGTGATCTGGACTTGATCAGCCGCGTGATCAGTGCCTGCAGAGTCACGTGATCAGGGCCTGCTGAGCTGCGTGATTCCTGTCGGCTCATCTGCTTGACAATTGCCAGCTGAGCTGCGTGATTCCTGCCTGGTCACGTGCTTGATTGTTGCCAGTTGAGCAGCATGATTCGTCACTGCTGAGCTCCATGCTTATTGCCTGCTGATTGCGTGGTTCGTGTCTGCTCAGCTCTTTGAGTATTGCCTCCTGAGGTCCCTGTTCGGTCGCCACCTGCCGGGGACCAGCCCCAACTGATCCAGGGTATTCGAAGGAGAGATGGCCTAGGCGACTATTTATATGCTAATCAGAGATGTCAAGAATAATAGTATGAGGAGAGCTCAGTAGGAAAATTCGGTGGAGAAAAGAGACTGAGTAGCTTGGTTTACGCGGAAGACCAATCAAACTTCAAGACAAGAAGTTTGCACCACTTACGTGGGCCGCAGGCGCCCTCTCGAATAGCGAAAGGTGCCTCACCCTAGACACCTTCTCGAGTGGGTCTTAGCAGCCCAGGCATAATTAGGAAGCGTGGTGGGTTCCGCGCTCCAGATGGAGACTCAGCTGGAAGTTAAAGGGAAGAATGACAAGGAACTTTATGAATTGGAGCTGTAAGTTAACTCTTTGACAGAGAGAGCGAGATGGTGGTGGGGGACAGCCCCCAGTGAAATCAGAGGTGAGAGCACAAAGCAATACAGTAGGCAGACTCCGGTTTTGGGGGGAGATGCTCGAGAATATCCGGGTGGACTCCTGAGGCTCGATCCCGCATTTGCGTATGCCGAGCCTCCTTCCTCATGACCTTTGTCCAGAGTGGAATGCCTCCCCGGCTCCCGGCACATGATCAGTGCATGCTCAGTCACGATATCAGTGCCTGCTCAGCCACGTGATCACTGACGGCACAGTCACGTGATCAGCGCCTCTCAGTCACGTGATCACCGTATGATAAACACGTGATCAGTGAACGACCAGCCACGTGATCACTGCATGCGCGGTCAGGTGGTCAGTTCCTGATCAGCCACCTGATCAGTGCGTGCACAGTCCCCTGATCAGCGCCTGTCAGTCACTGATCACTGCCTGATAAACACGTGATCAGTGCCCGAACAGCCACGTCATCAGTGCATGCGCAGTCACGTGATCAGTGCATGATAGCCACGTGATCAGTGCGTGCACAGTCCCATGATCAGCGCCTGTCAGTCACTGATCATTGCCTGATAAACACGTGATCAGTGCATGATGAGCCATGTGATCAGTGCCCGATCAGCCACGTCATCAGTGCATGCGCAGTCACGTCATCAGTGCATGATAGCCACGTGATCAGTGCATGCTCAGTCACGTGATCTGGACTTGATCAGCCACGTGATCAGTGCCTGCAGAGTCACGTGATCAGGGCCTGCTGAGCTGCGTGATTCCTGCCGGCTCATCTGCATGACAATTGCCAGCTGAGCTGCGTGATTCCTGTCGGCTCATCTGCTTGACAATTGCCAGCTGAGCTGCGTGATTCCTGCCTGGTCACGTGCTTGATTATTGCCAGTTGAGCAGCATGATTCGTCACTGCTGAGCTCCATGCTTATTGCCTGCTGATTGCGTGGTTCGTGTCTGCTCAGCTCTTTGAGTATTGCCTCCTGAGGTCCCTGTTCGGTCGCCACCTGCCGGGGACCAGCCCCAACTGATCCAGGGTATTCGAAGGAGAGATGGCCTAGGCGACTATTTATATGCTAATCAGAGATGTCAAGAATAATAGTATGAGGAGAGCTCAGTAGGAAAATTCGGTGGAGAAAAGAGACTGAGTAGCTTGGTTTACGCGGAAGACCAATCAAACTTCAAGACAAGAAGTTTGCACCACTTACGTAGGCCGCAGGCGCCCTCTCGAATAGCGAAAGGTGCCTCACCCTAGACACCTTCTCGAGTGGGTCTTAGCAGCCCAGGCATAATTAGTAAGCGTGGTGGGTTCCGCGCTCCAGATGGAGACTCAGCTGGAAGTTAAAGGGAAGAATGACAAGGAACTTTATGAATTGGAGCTGTAAGTTAACTCTTTGACAGAGAGAGCGAGATGGTGGTGGGGGACAGCCCCCAGTGAAATCAGAGGTGAGAGCACAAAGCAATACAGTAGGCAGACTCCGGTTTTTTGGGGGAGATGCTCGAGAATATCCGGGTGGACTCCTGAGGCTCGATCCCGCATTTGCGTATGCCGAGCCTCCTTCCTCATGACCTTTGTCCAGAGTGGAATGCCTCCCCGGCTCCCGGCACATGATCAGTGCATGCTCAGTCACGATATCAGTGCCTGCTCAGCCACGTGATCACTGACGGCACAGTCACGTGATCAGCTCTCAGTCACGTGATCACCGTATGATAAACACGTGATCAGTGAACGACCAGCCACGTGATCACTGCATGCGCGGTCAGGTGGTCAGTTCCTGATCAGCCACCTGATCAGTGCGTGCACAGTCCCTGATCAGCGCCTGTCAGTCACTGATCACTGCACGTGATCAGTGCCCGAACAGCCACGTGATCAGTGCATGCGCAGTCACGTGATCAGTGCATGATAGCCACGTGATCAGTGCACAGTCCCATGATCAGCGCCTGTCAGTCACTGATCATTGCCTGATAAACACGTGATCAGTGCATGATGAGCCACGTCATCAGTGCATGCGCAGTCACGTGATCAGTGCATGCAGTCAGCCATCGTCAGTCATGATCAGTGTCAGTGATCAGCCACGTGATCAGTGCATGCCATGATCAGTGCATGTCATCAGTGCATGCGATCACGTCATCAGTGCATGATAGCCACGTGATCAGTGCCTGCTCAGTCACGTGATCTGGACTTGATCAGCCACGTGATCAGTGCCTGCAGAGTCACGTGATCAGGGCCTGCTGAGCTGCGTGATTCCTGCCGGCTCATCTGCATGACAATTGCCAGCTGAGCTGCGTGATTCCTGTCGGCTCATCTGCTTGACAATTGCCAGCTGAGCTGCGTGATTCCTGCCTGGTCACGTGCTTGATTATTGCCAGTTGAGCAGCATGATTCGTCACTGCTGAGCTCCATGCTTATTGCCTGCTGATTGCGTGGTTCGTGTCTGCTCAGCTCTTTGAGTATTGCCTCCTGAGGTCCCTGTTCGGTCGCCACCTGCCGGGGACCAGCCCCAACTGATCCAGGGTATTCGAAGGAGAGATGGCCTAGGCGACTATTTATATGCTAATCAGAGATGTCAAGAATAATAGTATGAGGAGAGCTCAGTAGGAAAATTCGGTGGAGAAAAGAGACTGAGTAGCTTGGTTTACGCGGAAGACCAATCAAACTTCAAGACAAGAAGTTTGCACCACTTACGTAGGCCGCAGGCGCCCTCTCGAATAGCGAAAGGTGCCTCACCCTAGACACCTTCTCGAGTGGGTCTTAGCAGCCCAGGCATAATTAGTAAGCGTGGTGGGTTCCGCGCTCCAGATGGAGACTCAGCTGGAAGTTAAAGGGAAGAATGACAAGGAACTTTATGAATTGGAGCTGTAAGTTAACTCTTTGACAGAGAGAGCGAGATGGTGGTGGGGGACAGCCCCCAGTGAAATCAGAGGTGAGAGCACAAAGCAATACAGTAGGCAGACTCCGGTTTTTTTGGGGGAGATGCTCGAGAATATCCGGGTGGACTCCTGAGGCTCGATCCCGCATTTGCGTATGCCGAGCCTCCTTCCTCATGACCTTTGTCCAGAGTGGAATGCCTCCCCGGCTCCCGGCACATGATCAGTGCATGCTCAGTCACGATATCAGTGCCTGCTCAGCCACGTGATCACTGACGGCACAGTCACGTGATCAGCGCCTCTCAGTCACGTGATCACCGTATGATAAACACGTGATCAGTGAACGACCAGCCACGTGATCACTGCATGCGCGGTCAGGTGGTCAGTTCCTGATCAGCCACCTGATCAGTGCGTGCACAGTCCCCTGATCAGCGCCTGTCAGTCACTGATCACTGCCTGATAAACACGTGATCAGTGCCCGAACAGCCACGTCATCAGTGCATGCGCAGTCACGTGATCAGTGCATGATAGCCACGTGATCAGTGCGTGCACAGTCCCATGATCAGCGCCTGTCAGTCACTGATCATTGCCTGATAAACACGTGATCAGTGCATGATGAGCCATGTGATCAGTGCCCGATCAGCCACGTCATCAGTGCATGCGCAGTCACGTCATCAGTGCATGATAGCCACGTGATCAGTGCATGCTCAGTCACGTGATCTGGACTTGATCAGCCACGTGATCAGTGCCTGCAGAGTCACGTGATCAGGGCCTGCTGAGCTGCGTGATTCCTGCCGGCTCATCTGCTTGACAATTGCCAGCTGAGCTGCGTGATTCCTGCCTGGTCACGTGCTTGATTATTGCCAGTTGAGCAGCATGATTCGTCACTGCTGAGCTCCATGCTTATTGCCTGCTGATTGCGTGGTTCGTGTCTGCTCAGCTCTTTGAGTATTGCCTCCTGAGGTCCCTGTTCGGTCGCCACCTGCCGGGGACCAGCCCCAACTGATCCAGGGTATTCGAAGGAGAGATGGCCTAGGCGACTATTTATATGCTAATCAGAGATGTCAAGAATAATAGTATGAGGAGAGCTCAGTAGGAAAATTCGGTGGAGAAAAGAGACTGAGTAGCTTGGTTTACGCGGAAGACCAATCAAACTTCAAGACAAGAAGTTTGCACCACTTACGTAGGCCGCAGGCGCCTCTCGAATAGCGAAAGGTGCCTCACCCTAGACACCTTCTCGAGTGGGTCTTAGCAGCCCAGGCATAATTAGTAAGCGTGGTGGGTTCCGCGCTCCAGATGGAGACTCAGCTGGAAGTTAAAGGGAAGAATGACAAGGAACTTTATGAATTGGAGCTGTAAGTTAACTCTTTGACAGAGAGAGCGAGATGGTGGTGGGGGACAGCCCCCAGTGAAATCAGAGGTGAGAGCACAAAGCAATACAGTAGGCAGACTCCGGTTTTTTTGGGGGAGATGCTCGAGAATATCCGGGTGGACTCCTGAGGCTCGATCCCGCATTTGCGTATGCCGAGCCTCCTTCCTCATGACCTTTGTCCAGAGTGGAATGCCTCCCCGGCTCCCGGCACATGATCAGTGCATGCTCAGTCACGATATCAGTGCCTGCTCAGCCACGTGATCACTGACGGCACAGTCACGTGATCAGCGCCTCTCAGTCACGTGATCACCGTATGATAAACACGTGATCAGTGAACGACCAGCCACGTGATCACTGCATGCGGTCAGGTGGTCAGTTCCTGATCAGCCACCTGATCAGTGCGTGCACAGTCCCCTGATCAGCGCCTGTCAGTCACTGATCACTGCCTGATAAACACGTGATCAGTGCCCGAACAGCCACGTCATCAGTGCATGCGCAGTCACGTGATCAGTGCATGATAGCCACGTGATCAGTGCGTGCACAGTCCCATGATCAGCGCCTGTCAGTCACTGATCATTGCCTGATAAACACGTGATCAGTGCATGATGAGCCATGTGATCAGTGCCCGATCAGCCACGTCATCAGTGCATGCGCAGTCACGTCATCAGTGCATGATAGCCACGTGATCAGTGCATGCTCAGTCACGTGATCTGGACTTGATCAGCCACGTGATCAGTGCCTGCAGAGTCACGTGATCAGGGCCTGCTGAGCTGCGTGATTCCTGCCGGCTCATCTGCATGACAATTGCCAGCTGAGCTGCGTGATTCCTGTCGGCTCATCTGCTTGACAATTGCCAGCTGAGCTGCGTGATTCCTGCCTGGTCACGTGCTTGATTATTGCCAGTTGAGCAGCATGATTCGTCACTGCTGAGCTCCATGCTTATTGCCTGCTGATTGCGTGGTTCGTGTCTGCTCAGCTCTTTGAGTATTGCCTCCTGAGGTCCCTGTTCGGTCGCCACCTGCCGGGGACCAGCCCCAACTGATCCAGGGTATTCGAAGGAGAGATGGCCTAGGCGACTATTTATATGCTAATCAGAGATGTCAAGAATAATAGTATGAGGAGAGCTCAGTAGGAAAATTCGGTGGAGAAAAGAGACTGAGTAGCTTGGTTTACGCGGAAGACCAATCAAACTTCAAGACAAGAAGTTTGCACCACTTACGTAGGCCGCAGGCGCCCTCTCGAATAGCGAAAGGTGCCTCACCCTAGACACCTTCTCGAGTGGGTCTTAGCAGCCCAGGCATAATTAGTAAGCGTGGTGGGTTCCGCGCTCCAGATGGAGACTCAGCTGGAAGTTAAAGGGAAGAATGACAAGGAACTTTATGAATTGGAGCTGTAAGTTAACTCTTTGACAGAGAGAGCGAGATGGTGGTGGGGGACAGCCCCCAGTGAAATCAGAGGTGAGAGCACAAAGCAATACAGTAGGCAGACTCCGGTTTTTTTGGGGGGAGATGCTCGAGAATATCCGGGTGGACTCCTGAGGCTCGATCCCGCATTTGCGTATGCCGAGCCTCCTTCCTCATGACCTTTGTCCAGAGTGGAATGCCTCCCCGGCTCCCGGCACATGATCAGTGCATGCTCAGTCACGATATCAGTGCCTGCTCAGCCACGTGATCACTGACGGCACAGTCACGTGATCAGCGCCTCTCAGTCACGTGATCACCGTATGATAAACACGTGATCAGTGAACGACCAGCCACGTGATCACTGCATGCGCGGTCAGGTGGTCAGTTCCTGATCAGCCACCTGATCAGTGCGTGCACAGTCCCCTGATCAGCGCCTGTCAGTCACTGATCACTGCCTGATAAACACGTGATCAGTGCCCGAACAGCCACGTCATCAGTGCATGCGCAGTCACGTGATCAGTGCATGATAGCCACGTGATCAGTGCGTGCACAGTCCCATGATCAGCGCCTGTCAGTCACTGATCATTGCCTGATAAACACGTGATCAGTGCATGATGAGCCATGTGATCAGTGCCCGATCAGCCACGTCATCAGTGCATGCGCAGTCACGTCATCAGTGCATGATAGCCACGTGATCAGTGCATGCTCAGTCACGTGATCTGGACTTGATCAGCCACGTGATCAGTGCCTGCAGAGTCACGTGATCAGGGCCTGCTGAGCTGCGTGATTCCTGCCGGCTCATCTGCTTGACAATTGCCAGCTGAGCTGCGTGATTCCTGCCTGGTCACGTGCTTGATTATTGCCAGTTGAGCAGCATGATTCGTCACTGCTGAGCTCCATGCTTATTGCCTGCTGATTGCGTGGTTCGTGTCTGCTCAGCTCTTTGAGTATTGCCTCCTGAGGTCCCTGTTCGGTCGCCACCTGCCGGGGACCAGCCCCAACTGATCCAGGGTATTCGAAGGAGAGATGGCCTAGGCGACTATTTATATGCTAATCAGAGATGTCAAGAATAATAGTATGAGGAGAGCTCAGTAGGAAAATTCGGTGGAGAAAAGAGACTGAGTAGCTTGGTTTACGCGGAAGACCAATCAAACTTCAAGACAAGAAGTTTGCACCACTTACGTAGGCCGCAGGCGCCTCTCGAATAGCGAAAGGTGCCTCACCCTAGACACCTTCTCGAGTGGGTCTTAGCAGCCCAGGCATAATTAGTAAGCGTGGTGGGTTCCGCGCTCCAGATGGAGACTCAGCTGGAAGTTAAAGGGAAGAATGACAAGGAACTTTATGAATTGGAGCTGTAAGTTAACTCTTTGACAGAGAGAGCGAGATGGTGGTGGGGGACAGCCCCCAGTGAAATCAGAGGTGAGAGCACAAAGCAATACAGTAGGCAGACTCCGGTTTTTTGGGGGGAGATGCTCGAGAATATCCGGGTGGACTCCTGAGGCTCGATCCCGCATTTGCGTATGCCGAGCCTCCTTCCTCATGACCTTTGTCCAGAGTGGAATGCCTCCCCGGCTCCCGGCACATGATCAGTGCATGCTCAGTCACGATATCAGTGCCTGCTCAGCCACGTGATCACTGACGGCACAGTCACGTGATCAGCGCCTCTCAGTCACGTGATCACCGTATGATAAACACGTGATCAGTGAACGACCAGCCACGTGATCACTGCATGCGCAGTCAGGTGGTCAGTTCCTGATCAGCCACCTGATCAGTGCGTGCACAGTCCCCTGATCAGCGCCTGTCAGTCACTGATCACTGCCTGATAAACCCGTGATCAGTGCCCGAACAGCCACGTCATCAGTGCATGCGCAGTCACGTGATCAGTGCATGATAGCCACGTGATCAGTGCGTGCACAGTCCCATGATCAGCGCCTGTCAGTCACTGATCATTGCCTGATAAACACGTGATCAGTGCATGATGAGCCATGTGATCAGTGCCCGATCAGCCACGTCATCAGTGCATGCGCAGTCACGTCATCAGTGCATGATAGCCACGTGATCAGTGCATGCTCAGTCACGTGATCTGGACTTGATCAGCCACGTGATCAGTGCCTGCAGAGTCACGTGATCAGGGCCTGCTGAGCTGCGTGATTCCTGCCGGCTCATCTGCATGACAATTGCCAGCTGAGCTGCGTGATTCCTGTCGGCTCATCTGCTTGACAATTGCCAGCTGAGCTGCGTGATTCCTGCCTGGTCACGTGCTTGATTATTGCCAGTTGAGCAGCATGATTCGTCACTGCTGAGCTCCATGCTTATTGCCTGCTGATTGCGTGGTTCGTGTCTGCTCAGCTCTTTGAGTATTGCCTCCTGAGGTCCCTGTTCGGTCGCCACCTGCCGGGGACCAGCCCCAACTGATCCAGGGTATTCGAAGGAGAGATGGCCTAGGCGACTATTTATATGCTAATCAGAGATGTCAAGAATAATAGTATGAGGAGAGCTCAGTAGGAAAATTCGGTGGAGAAAAGAGACTGAGTAGCTTGGTTTACGCGGAAGACCAATCAAACTTCAAGACAAGAAGTTTGCACCACTTACGTAGGCCGCAGGCGCCCTCTCGAATAGCGAAAGGTGCCTCACCCTAGACACCTTCTCGAGTGGGTCTTAGCAGCCCAGGCATAATTAGTAAGCGTGGTGGGTTCCGCGCTCCAGATGGAGACTCAGCTGGAAGTTAAAGGGAAGAATGACAAGGAACTTTATGAATTGGAGCTGTAAGTTAACTCTTTGACAGAGAGAGCGAGATGGTGGTGGGGGACAGCCCCCAGTGAAATCAGAGGTGAGAGCACAAAGCAATACAGTAGGCAGACTCCGGTTTTTTTGGGGGGAGATGCTCGAGAATATCCGGGTGGACTCCTGAGGCTCGATCCCGCATTTGCGTATGCCGAGCCTCCTTCCTCATGACCTTTGTCCAGAGTGGAATGCCTCCCCGGCTCCCGGCACATGATCAGTGCATGCTCAGTCACGATATCAGTGCCTGCTCAGCCACGTGATCACTGACGGCACAGTCACGTGATCAGCGCCTCTCAGTCACGTGATCACCGTATGATAAACACGTGATCAGTGAACGACCAGCCACGTGATCACTGCATGCGCGGTCAGGTGGTCAGTTCCTGATCAGCCACCTGATCAGTGCGTGCACAGTCCCCTGATCAGCGCCTGTCAGTCACTGATCACTGCCTGATAAACCCGTGATCAGTGCCCGAACAGCCACGTCATCAGTGCATGCGCAGTCACGTGATCAGTGCATGATAGCCACGTGATCAGTGCGTGCACAGTCCCATGATCAGCGCCTGTCAGTCACTGATCATTGCCTGATAAACACGTGATCAGTGCATGATGAGCCATGTGATCAGTGCCCGATCAGCCACGTCATCAGTGCATGCGCAGTCACGTCATCAGTGCATGATAGCCACGTGATCAGTGCATGCTCAGTCACGTGATCTGGACTTGATCAGCCACGTGATCAGTGCCTGCAGAGTCACGTGATCAGGGCCTGCTGAGCTGCGTGATTCCTGCCGGCTCATCTGCATGACAATTGCCAGCTGAGCTGCGTGATTCCTGTCGGCTCATCTGCTTGACAATTGCCAGCTGAGCTGCGTGATTCCTGCCTGGTCACGTGCTTGATTATTGCCAGTTGAGCAGCATGATTCGTCACTGCTGAGCTCCATGCTTATTGCCTGCTGATTGCGTGGTTCGTGTCTGCTCAGCTCTTTGAGTATTGCCTCCTGAGGTCCCTGTTCGGTCGCCACCTGCCGGGGACCAGCCCCAACTGATCCAGGGTATTCGAAGGAGAGATGGCCTAGGCGACTATTTATATGCTAATCAGAGATGTCAAGAATAATAGTATGAGGAGAGCTCAGTAGGAAAATTCGGTGGAGAAAAGAGACTGAGTAGCTTGGTTTACGCGGAAGACCAATCAAACTTCAAGACAAGAAGTTTGCACCACTTACGTAGGCCGCAGGCGCCCTCTCGAATAGCGAAAGGTGCCTCACCCTAGACACCTTCTCGAGTGGGTCTTAGCAGCCCAGGCATAATTAGTAAGCGTGGTGGGTTCCGCGCTCCAGATGGAGACTCAGCTGGAAGTTAAAGGGAAGAATGACAAGGAACTTTATGAATTGGAGCTGTAAGTTAACTCTTTGACAGAGAGAGCGAGATGGTGGTGGGGGACAGCCCCCAGTGAAATCAGAGGTGAGAGCACAAAGCAATACAGTAGGCAGACTCCGGTTTTTGGGGGGAGATGCTCGAGAATATCCGGGTGGACTCCTGAGGCTCGATCCCGCATTTGCGTATGCCGAGCCTCCTTCCTCATGACCTTTGTCCAGAGTGGAATGCCTCCCCGGCTCCCGGCACATGATCAGTGCATGCTCAGTCACGATATCAGTGCCTGCTCAGCCACGTGATCACTGACGGCACAGTCACGTGATCAGCGCCTCTCAGTCACGTGATCACCGTATGATAAACACGTGATCAGTGAACGACCAGCCACGTGATCACTGCATGCGCGGTCAGGTGGTCAGTTCCTGATCAGCCACCTGATCAGTGCGTGCACAGTCCCCTGATCAGCGCCTGTCAGTCACTGATCACTGCCTGATAAACACGTGATCAGTGCCCGAACAGCCACGTCATCAGTGCATGCGCAGTCACGTGATCAGTGCATGATAGCCACGTGATCAGTGCGTGCACAGTCCCATGATCAGCGCCTGTCAGTCACTGATCATTGCCTGATAAACACGTGATCAGTGCATGATGAGCCATGTGATCAGTGCCCGATCAGCCACGTCATCAGTGCATGCGCAGTCACGTCATCAGTGCATGATAGCCACGTGATCAGTGCATGCTCAGTCACGTGATCTGGACTTGATCAGCCACGTGATCAGTGCCTGCAGAGTCACGTGATCAGGGCCTGCTGAGCTGCGTGATTCCTGCCGGCTCATCTGCATGACAATTGCCAGCTGAGCTGCGTGATTCCTGCCTGGTCACGTGCTTGATTATTGCCAGTTGAGCAGCATGATTCGTCACTGCTGAGCTCCATGCTTATTGCCTGCTGATTGCGTGGTTCGTGTCTGCTCAGCTCTTTGAGTATTGCCTCCTGAGGTCCCTGTTCGGTCGCCACCTGCCGGGGACCAGCCCCAACTGATCCAGGGTATTCGAAGGAGAGATGGCCTAGGCGACTATTTATATGCTAATCAGAGATGTCAAGAATAATAGTATGAGGAGAGCTCAGTAGGAAAATTCGGTGGAGAAAAGAGACTGAGTAGCTTGGTTTACGCGGAAGACCAATCAAACTTCAAGACAAGAAGTTTGCACCACTTACGTAGGCCGCAGGCGCCCTCTCGAATAGCGAAAGGTGCCTCACCCTAGACACCTTCTCGAGTGGGTCTTAGCAGCCCAGGCATAATTAGTAAGCGTGGTGGGTTCCGCGCTCCAGATGGAGACTCAGCTGGAAGTTAAAGGGAAGAATGACAAGGAACTTTATGAATTGGAGCTGTAAGTTAACTCTTTGACAGAGAGAGCGAGATGGTGGTGGGGGACAGCCCCCAGTGAAATCAGAGGTGAGAGCACAAAGCAATACAGTAGGCAGACTCCGGTTTTTTTGGGGGGAGATGCTCGAGAATATCCGGGTGGACTCCTGAGGCTCGATCCCGCATTTGCGTATGCCGAGCCTCCTTCCTCATGACCTTTGTCCAGAGTGGAATGCCTCCCCGGCTCCCGGCACATGATCAGTGCATGCTCAGTCACGATATCAGTGCCTGCTCAGCCACGTGATCACTGACGGCACAGTCACGTGATCAGCGCCTCTCAGTCACGTGATCACCGTATGATAAACACGTGATCAGTGAACGACCAGCCACGTGATCACTGCATGCGCGGTCAGGTGGTCAGTTCCTGATCAGCCACCTGATCAGTGCGTGCACAGTCCCCTGATCAGCGCCTGTCAGTCACTGATCACTGCCTGATAAACACGTGATCAGTGCCCGAACAGCCACGTCATCAGTGCATGCGCAGTCACGTGATCAGTGCATGATAGCCACGTGATCAGTGCGTGCACAGTCCCATGATCAGCGCCTGTCAGTCACTGATCATTGCCTGATAAACACGTGATCAGTGCATGATGAGCCATGTGATCAGTGCCCGATCAGCCACGTCATCAGTGCATGCGCAGTCACGTCATCAGTGCATGATAGCCACGTGATCAGTGCATGCTCAGTCACGTGATCTGGACTTGATCAGCCACGTGATCAGTGCCTGCAGAGTCACGTGATCAGGGCCTGCTGAGCTGCGTGATTCCTGCCGGCTCATCTGCATGACAATTGCCAGCTGAGCTGCGTGATTCCTGTCGGCTCATCTGCTTGACAATTGCCAGCTGAGCTGCGTGATTCCTGCCTGGTCACGTGCTTGATTATTGCCAGTTGAGCAGCATGATTCGTCACTGCTGAGCTCCATGCTTATTGCCTGCTGATTGCGTGGTTCGTGTCTGCTCAGCTCTTTGAGTATTGCCTCCTGAGGTCCCTGTTCGGTCGCCACCTGCCGGGGACCAGCCCCAACTGATCCAGGGTATTCGAAGGAGAGATGGCCTAGGCGACTATTTATATGCTAATCAGAGATGTCAAGAATAATAGTATGAGGAGAGCTCAGTAGGAAAATTCGGTGGAGAAAAGAGACTGAGTAGCTTGGTTTACGCGGAAGACCAATCAAACTTCAAGACAAGAAGTTTGCACCACTTACGTAGGCCGCAGGCGCCCTCTCGAATAGCGAAAGGTGCCTCACCCTAGACACCTTCTCGAGTGGGTCTTAGCAGCCCAGGCATAATTAGTAAGCGTGGTGGGTTCCGCTCCAGATGGAGACTCAGCTGGAAGTTAAAGGGAAGAATGACAAGGAACTTTATGAATTGGAGCTGTAAGTTAACTCTTTGACAGAGAGAGCGAGATGGTGGTGGGGGACAGCCCCCAGTGAAATCAGAGGTGAGAGCACAAAGCAATACAGTAGGCAGACTCCGGTTTTTGGGGGAGATGCTCGAGAATATCCGGGTGGACTCCTGAGGCTCGATCCCGCATTTGCGTATGCCGAGCCTCCTTCCTCATGACCTTTGTCCAGAGTGGAATGCCTCCCCGGCTCCCGGCACATGATCAGTGCATGCTCAGTCACGATATCAGTGCCTGCTCAGCCACGTGATCACTGACGGCACAGTCACGTGATCAGCGCCTCTCAGTCACGTGATCACCGTATGATAAACACGTGATCAGTGAACGACCAGCCACGTGATCACTGCATGCGCGGTCAGGTGGTCAGTTCCTGATCAGCCACCTGATCAGTGCGTGCACAGTCCCCTGATCAGCGCCTGTCAGTCACTGATCACTGCCTGATAAACACGTGATCAGTGCCCGAACAGCCACGTCATCAGTGCATGCGCAGTCACGTGATCAGTGCATGATAGCCACGTGATCAGTGCGTGCACAGTCCCATGATCAGCGCCTGTCAGTCACTGATCATTGCCTGATAAACACGTGATCAGTGCATGATGAGCCATGTGATCAGTGCCGATCAGCCACGTCATCAGTGCATGCGCAGTCACGTCATCAGTGCATGATAGCCACGTGATCAGTGCATGCTCAGTCACGTGATCTGGACTTGATCAGCCACGTGATCAGTGCCTGCAGAGTCACGTGATCAGGGCCTGCTGAGCTGCGTGATTCCTGCCGGCTCATCTGCATGACAATTGCCAGCTGAGCTGCGTGATTCCTGCCTGGTCACGTGCTTGATTATTGCCAGTTGAGCAGCATGATTCGTCACTGCTGAGCTCCATGCTTATTGCCTGCTGATTGCGTGGTTCGTGTCTGCTCAGCTCTTTGAGTATTGCCTCCTGAGGTCCCTGTTCGGTCGCCACCTGCCGGGGACCAGCCCCAACTGATCCAGGGTATTCGAAGGAGAGATGGCCTAGGCGACTATTTATATGCTAATCAGAGATGTCAAGAATAATAGTATGAGGAGAGCTCAGTAGGAAAATTCGGTGGAGAAAAGAGACTGAGTAGCTTGGTTTACGCGGAAGACCAATCAAACTTCAAGACAAGAAGTTTGCACCACTTACGTAGGCCGCAGGCGCCCTCTCGAATAGCGAAAGGTGCCTCACCCTAGACACCTTCTCGAGTGGGTCTTAGCAGCCCAGGCATAATTAGTAAGCGTGGTGGGTTCCGCGCTCCAGATGGAGACTCAGCTGGAAGTTAAAGGGAAGAATGACAAGGAACTTTATGAATTGGAGCTGTAAGTTAACTCTTTGACAGAGAGAGCGAGATGGTGGTGGGGGACAGCCCCAGTGAAATCAGAGGTGAGAGCACAAAGCAATACAGTAGGCAGACTCCGGTTTTGGGGGAGATGCTCGAGAATATCCGGGTGGACTCCTGAGGCTCGATCCCGCATTTGCGTATGCCGAGCCTCCTTCCTCATGACCTTTGTCCAGAGTGGAATGTCTCAAAACCATGATCTGGTCAGTTCCTGATCAGTGCGTGCACAGTCACGTGATCAGCGCCTGTCAGTCACGTGATCAGCCACAGTAAACACGTGATCAGTGCTGATCAGCCACGTGATCAGTGCAAATAGCGTCTGCGTAGTCAGTGCATGATCAGCCACGTGATCAGTGCGTGCACAGTCCCATGATCAGCGCCTGTCAGTCACTGATCATTGCCTGATAAACACGTGATCAGTGCATGATGAGCCATGTGATCAGTGCCGATCAGCGTCATCAGTGCATGCGCAGTCACGTCATCAGTGCATGATAGCCACGTGATCAGTGCATGCTCAGTCACGTGATCTGGACTTGATCAGCCACGTGATCAGTGCCTGCAGAGTCACGTGATCAGGGCCTGCTGAGCTGCGTGATTCCTGCCGGCTCATCTGCATGACAATTGCCAGCTGAGCTGCGTGATTCCTGTCGGCTCATCTGCTTGACAATTGCCAGCTGAGCTGCGTGATTCCTGCCTGGTCACGTGCTTGATTATTGCCAGTTGAGCAGCATGATTCGTCACTGCTGAGCTCCATGCTTATTGCCTGCTGATTGCGTGGTTCGTGTCTGCTCAGCTCTTTGAGTATTGCCTCCTGAGGTCCCTGTTCGGTCGCCACCTGCCGGACCAGCCCCAACTGATCCAGGGTATTCGAAGGAGAGATGGCCTAGGCGACTATTTATATGCTAATCAGAGATGTCAAGAATAATAGTATGAGGAGAGCTCAGTAGGAAAATTCGGTGGAGAAAAGAGACTGAGTAGCTTGGTTTACGCGGAAGACCAATCAAACTTCAAGACAAGAAGTTTGCACCACTTACGTAGGCGCAGGCCTCTCGAATAAAGGGTGCCTCACCTAGACACCTTCTCGAGTGGGTCTTAGCAGCCCAGGCATAATTAGTAAGCGTGGTGGGTTCCGCGCTCCAGATGGAGACTCAGCTGGAAGTTAAAGGGAAGAATGACAAGGAACTTTATGAATTGGAGCTGTAAGTTAACTCTTTGACAGAGAGAGCGAGATGGTGGTGGGGACAGCCCCCAGTGAAATCAGAGGTGAGAGCACAAAGCAATACAGTAGGCAGACTCCGGTTTTGGGGGGAGATGCTCGAGAATATCCGGGTGGACTCCTGAGGCTCGATCCCGCATTTGCGTATGCCGAGCCTCCTTCCTCATGACCTTTGTCCAGAGTGGAATGCCTCCCCGGCTCCCGGCACATGATCAGTGCATGCTCAGTCATGATATCAGTGCCTGCTCAGCCACGTGATCACTGACGGCACAGTCACGTGATCAGCGCCTCTCAGTCACGTGATCACCGTATGATAAACGTGATCAGTGAACGACCAGCCACACATCGCATGCACGGTCAGGTGGTCAGTTCCTGATCAGCCACCTGATCAGTGCGCACAGTCCCCTGATCAGCGCCTGTCAGTCACTGATCACTGCCTGATAAACACGTGATCAGTGCCCGAACAGCCACGTCATCAGTGCATGCAGTCACGTGATCAGTGCATGATAGCCGTGATCAGTGGTCACAGATCAGTCCATGATCTCAGTCACTGATCATTCCTGATAAACACGTGATCAGTGCATGATGAGCCATGTGATCAGTGCCGATCAGCCACGTCATCAGTGCATGCGCAGTCACGTCATCAGTGCATGATAGCCACGTGATCAGTGCATGCTCAGTCACGTGATCTGGACTTGATCAGCCACGTGATCAGTGCCTGCAGAGTCACGTGATCAGGGCCTGCTGAGCTGCGTGATTCCTGCCGGCTCATCTGCATGACAATTGCCATCTGAGCTGCGTGATTCCTGTCAGCTCATCTGCTTGACAATTGCCAGCTGAGCTGCATGATTCCTGCCTGGTCACGTGCTTGATTATTGCCAGTTGAGCAGCATGATTCGTCACTGCTGAGCTCCATGCTTGTTGCCTGCTGATTGCGTGGTTAGTGTCTGCTCAGCTCTTTGATATGTCCTGAGGTCCCTGTTCGGTCGCCACCTGCCGGGGACCAGCCCCAACTGATCCAAGGTATTCGAAGGAGAGATGGCCTAGGCGACTATTTATATGCTAATCAGAGATGTCAAGAATAATAGTATGAGGAGAGCTCAGTAGGAAAATTCAGTGGAGAAAAGAGACTGAGGAGCTTGGTTTACGCGGAAGACCAATCAAACTTCAAGACAAGAGTTACCATACGTAGGCCAGGCCCCTCTCGAATAAAGGTGCCTCAGCCTAGACACCTTTTAAGTCTTAGCAGCCCAGGCATAATTAGTAAGCGTGGTAGGTTCCGCGCTCCAGATGGAGACTCAGCTGGAAGTTAAAGGGAAGAATGACAAAGAACTTTATGAATTGGAGCTGTAAGTTAACTCTTTGACAGAGAGCGAGATGGTGGTGGGGGACAGCCCCAGTGAAATCAGAGGTGAGAGCACAAAGCAATACAGTAGGCATCCGGTTTTTTGGGGGAGAGATGCTCGAGAATATCCGGTGGACTCCTGAGGCTCGATCCCGCGTTTGCGTATGCCGAGCCTCCTTCCTCATGACCTTTGTCCAGAGTGGAATGCCTCCCCGGCTCCACATGATCAGTGCATGCTCAGTCACGATATCAGTGCCTGCTCAGCCCCGTGATCGCGGACCACAGTCACGTGATCAGCGCCTCTCAATCACGTGATCACCGTATGATAAACACGTGATCAGTGAACGACCAGCCATGATCACTGCATGCGCGGTCAGGTGGTCAGTTCCTGATCAGCCACCTGATCAGTGCGTGCACAGTCCCCTGATCAGCGCCTGTCAGTCACTGATCACTGCCTGATAAACGTGATCAGTGCCGACAACCACGTCATCAGTGCATGCGCAGTCACGTGATCAGTGCATGATAGCCACGTGATCAGTGCGTAGTCATGATCAGCGCCTGTCAGTCACTGATCATTGCCTGATAAACACGTGATCAGTGCATGATGAGCCATGTGATCAGTGCCGATCAGCCACGTCATCAGTGCATGCAGTCACGTCATCAGTGCATGATAGCCACGTGAGTGCATGCTCAGTCACGTGATCTGGACTTGATCAGCCACGTGATCAGTGCCTGCTGAGTCACGTGATCAGGGCCTGCTGAGCTGCGTGATTCATGCCGGCTCATCTGCATGACAATTGCCATGAGCTGCGTGATTCCTGCCTGTCATGCTTGACTATCCAGTGCCAGGCAGCATGATCTCGTCTTGATGCCTGAGCTCCATGCTTATTGCCTGCAGATTGCGTGCTGAGTTGACGTCTGCTCAGCTCTTTGAGTATGCCTCCTGAGGTCCCTGTTCGGTCGCCACCTGCCGGGACCAGCCTCAACTGATCCAGGGTATTCGAAGGAGAGATGGCCTAAGCGACTATTTATATGCTAATCAGAGATGTCAAGAATAATAGTATGAGGAGAGCTCAGTAGGAAAAGTCGGTGGAGAAAGAGACTGAGTAGCTTGGTTTACGCGGAAGACCAATCAAACTTCAAGACAAGAAGTTTGCACCACTTACGTGCGTGCAACCCCTCAAATATGAAAGGTGCCTCAAGACACCTTCTCGAGTGGGTCTTAGCAGCCCAGGCATAATTAGTAAGCGTGGTGGGTTCCGTCCAGATGGAGACTCAGCTGGAAGTTAAAGGGAAGAATGACAAGGAACTTTATGAATTGGAGCTGTAAGTTAACTCTTTGACAGAGAGCGAGATGGTGGTGGGGGACAGCCCCAGTGAAATCAGAGGTGAGAGCACAAAGCAATACAGTAGGCAGACTCCGGTTTGGGGGAGATGCTCGAGAATATCCGGGTGGACTCCTGAGGCTCGATCCCGCATTTGCGTATACCGAGCCTCCTTCCTCATGACCTTTGTCCAGTGAAGAATGCCTCCCCGGCTCCCGGCATGATCAGTGCATGCTCAGTCACGATATCAGTGCCTGCTCAGCCACGTGATCACTAACGGCACAGTCGTGATCAGCGCCTCTCAGTCACGTGATCACCGTATGATAAACACGTGATCAGTGAACGACCAGCCATGATCACTGCATGCGGTCAGGTGGTCAGTTCCTGATCACACCTGATCAGTGCGTGCACAGTCCCTGATCAGCGCCTGTCAGTCACTGATCACCCTGATAAACAGTGATCAGTGCCGACACAGCAACTCATCAGTGCATGCGCGTCATCAATCAGTGCATGATAGCCAGTCATGATGCTGCAGTCCATGATCAGCTGTCGTCACGATGATCATTACTGTAATCAGCGTGATCAGTGCATGATGAGCCGTTGATCAGTGCCCATCAGCATCACATTGTCATGCGCAGTCACGTCATCAGTGCATGATAGCCACGTGATCAGTGCCTGCTCAGTCACGTGATCTGGACTTGATCAGCCACGTGATCAGTGCCTGCAGAGTCACGTGATCAGGGCCTGCTGAGCTGCGTGATTCCTGCCGGCTCATCTGCATGACAATTGCCATCTGAGCTGCGTGATTCCTGTCGGCTCATCTGCTCGACAATTGCCAGCTGAGCTGCGTGATTCCTGCCTGGTCACGTGCTTGATTATTGCCAGTTGAGCAGCAGATTCGTCACTGCTGAGCTCCATGCTTATTGCCTGCTGATTGCGTGGTTCGTGTCTGCTCAGCTCTTTGAGTATTGCCTCCTGAGGTCCCTGTTCGGTCGCCACCTGCCGGGGACCAGCCCCAACTGATCCAGTGTATTCGAAGGAGAGATGGCCTAGGCGACTATTTATATGCTAATCAGAGATGTCAAGAATAATAGTATGAGGAGAGCTCAGTAGGAAAATTCGGTGGAGAAAAGAGACTGAGTAGCTTGGTTTACGCAGAAGACCAATCAAACTTCAAGACAAGAAGTTTGCACCACTTACGTAGGCCGCAGGCGCCCTCTCGAATGGCGAAAGGTGCCTCACCCTAGACACCTTCTCGAGTGGGTCTTAGCAGCCCAGGCATAATTAGTAAGCGTGGTGGGTTCCGCGCTCCAGATGGAGACTCAGCTGGAAGTTAAAGGGAAGAATGACAAGGAACTTTATGAATTGGAGCTGTAAGTTAACTCTTTGACAGAGAGAGCGAGATGGTGGTAGGGGACAGCCCCAGTGAAATCAGAGGTGAGAACACAAAGCAATACAGTAGGCAGACTCCGGTTTTTGGGAGATGCTCGAGAATATCCGGGTGGACTCCTGAGGCTCGATCCCGCATTTGCGTATGCCGAGCCTCCTTCCTCATGACCTTTGTCCAGAGTGGAATGCCTCCCCGGCTCCCGGCACATGATCAGTGCATGCTCAGTCACGATATCAGTGCCTGCTCAGCCACGTGATCACTGACGGCACAGTCACGTGATCAGCGCTCTCAGTCACGTGATCACCGTATGATAAACACGTGATCAGTGAGCGACCAGCCACGTGATCACTGCATGCGGTCAGGTGGTCAGTTCCTGATCAGCCACCTGATCAGTGCGTGCACAGTCCCCTGATCAGGCCTGTCAGTCACTGATCACTGCCTGATAACCGTGATCAGTGCCGGAACGCGTCATCAGTGCATCGCGGTCACGTGATCGGTGCATGATAACCACGTGATCATGCGTGCACAGTCCCATGATCAGCGCCTGTCAGTCACTGATCATTGCCTGATAAACACGTGATCAGTGCATGATGAGCCATGTGATCAGTGCCGATCAACGTCATCAGTGCATCACGATCATCATCATGATGCATGTGATCAGTGCATGCTCAGTCACGTGATCTGGACTTGATCAACCACGTGATCAGTGCCTGCAGTCACGTGATCAGGGCCTGCTGAGCTGCGTGATTCCTGCCGGCTCATCATGACAATTGCCAGCTGAGCTGCGTGATTCCTGCCCGTCACCTGTGATGCGATTCCTGCCTGGGTCAGTGCTTGCCATTCAATTCCTGCTGAGCTCCATGCTTATTGCCTGCTGATTGCGTGGTTCGTGTCTGCTCAGCTCTTTGAGTATTGCCTCCTGGGGTCCCTGTTCGGTCGCCACCTGCCGGGGACCAGCCCCAACTGATCCAGGGTATTCGAAGGAGAGATGGCCTAGGCGACTATTTATATGCTAATCAGAGATGTCAAGAATAATAGTATGAGGAGAGCTCAGTAGGAAAATTCGGGGGAGAAAAGAGACTGAGTAGCTTGGTTTACGCGGAAGACCAATCAAACTTCAAGACAAAAGTTTGCACCACTTACGTAGGCCGCAGGCGCCCTCTCGAATAGCGAAAGGTGCCTCACCCTAGACACCTTCTCGAGTGGGTCTTAGCAGCCCAGGCATAATTAGTAAGCGTGGTGGTTCCGCGCTCCAGATGGAGACTCAGCTGGAAGTTAAAGGGAAGAATGACAAGGAACTTTATGAATTGGAGCTGTAAGTTAACTCTTTGAGAGAGAGAGCGAGATGGTGGTGGGGGACAGCCCCCAGTGAAATCAGAGGTGAGAGCACAAAGCAATACAGTAGGCAGACTCCGGTTTTGGGGGAGATGCTCGAGAATATCCGGGTGGACTCCTGAGGCTCGATCCCGCATTTGCGTATGCCGAGCCTCCTTCCTCATGACCTTTGTCCAGAGTGGAATGCCTCCCGGCTCCCGGCACATGATCAGTGCATGCTCAGTCACGATATCAGTGCCTGCTCAGCCACGTGATCACTGACGGCACAGTCACGTGATCAGCGCCTCTCAGTCACGTGATCACCGTATGATAAACACGTGATCAGTGAACGACCAGCCGCGTGATCACTGCATGCGCGGTCAGGTGGTCAGTTCCTGATCAGCCACCTGATCGGTGCGTGCACGGTCCCCTGATCAGCGCCTGTCAGTCACTGATCACTGCCTGATAAACACGTGATCAGTGCCCGAACAACCACGTCATCAGTGCATGCGCAGTCACGTGATCAGTGCATGATAGCCACGTGATCAGTGCGTGCTCAGTCCCATGATCAGCGCCTGTCAGTCACTGATCATTGCCTGATAAACACGTGATCAGTGCATGATGAGCCATGTGATCAGTGCCCGATCAGCCACGTCATCAGTGCATGCGCAGTCACGTCATCAGTGCATGATAGCCACGTGATCAGTGCATGCTCAGTCACGTGATCTGGACTTGATCAGCCACGTGATCAGTGCCTGCAGAGTCACGTGATCAGGGCCTGCTGAGCTGCGTGATTCCTGCCGGCTCATCTGCATGACAATTGCCAGCTGAGCTGCGTGATTCCTGTCGGCTCATCTGCTTGACAATTGCCAGCTGAGCTGCGTGATTCCTGCCTGGTCACGTGCTTGATTATTGCCAGTTGAGCAGCATGATTCGTCACTGCTGAGCTCCATGCTTATTGCCTGCTGATTGCGTGGTTCGTGTCTGCTCAGCTCTTTGAGTATTGCCTCCTGAGGTCCCTGTTCGGTCGCCACCTGCCGGGGACCAGCCCCAACTGATCCAGGGTATTCGAAGGAGAGATGGCCTAGGCGACTATTTATATGCTAATCAGAGATGTCAAGAATAATAGTATGAGGAGAGCTCAGTAGGAAAATTCAGTGGAGAAAAGAGACTGAGTAGCTTGGTTTACGCGGAAGACCAATCAAACTTCAAGACAAGAAGTTTGCACCACTTACGTAGGCCGCAGGCGCCTCTCGAATAGCGAAAGGTGCCTCACCCTAGACACCTTCTCGAGTGGGTCTTAGCAGCCCAGGCATAATTAGTAAGCGTGGTGGGTTCCGCGCTCCAGATGGAGACTCAGCTGGAAGTTAAAGGGAAGAATGACAAGGAACTTTATGAATTGGAGCTGTAAGTTAACTCTTTGACAGAGAGAGCGAGATGGTGGTGGGGGACAGCCCCCAGTGAAATCAGAGGTGAGAGCACAAAGCAATACAGTAGGCAGACTCCGGTTTTTTTGGGGGGAGATGCTCGAGAATATCCGGGTGGACTCCTGAGGCTCGATCCCGCATTTGCGTATGCCGAGCCTCCTTCCTCATGACCTTTGTCCAGAGTGGAATGCCTCCCCGGCTCCCGGCACATGATCAGTGCATGCTCAGTCACGATATCAGTGCCTGCTCAGCCACGTGATCACTGACGGCACAGTCACGTGATCAGCGCCTCTCAGTCACGTGATCACCGTATGATAAACACGTGATCAGTGAACGACCAGCCACGTGATCACTGCATGCACGGTCAGGTGGTCAGTTCCTGATCAGCCACCTGATCAGTGCGTGCACAGTCCCCTGATCAGCGCCTGTCAGTCACTGATCACTGCCTGATAAACACGTGATCAGTGCCCGAACAGCCACGTCATCAGTGCATGCGCAGTCACGTGATCAGTGCATGATAGCCACGTGATCAGTGCGTGCACAGTCCCATGATCAGCGCCTGTCAGTCACTGATCATTGCCTGATAAACACGTGATCAGTGCATGATGAGCCATGATCAGTGCCCATCAGCCACGTCATCAGTGCATGCGCAGTCACGTCATCAGTGCATGATAGCCACGTGATCAGTGCATGCTCAGTCACGTGATCTGGACTTGATCAGCCACGTGATCAGTGCCTGCAGAGTCACGTGATCAGGGCCTGCTGAGCTGCGTGATTCCTGCCGGCTCATCTGCATGACAATTGCCAGCTGAGCTGCGTGATTCCTGCCTGGTCACGTGCTTGATTATTGCCAGTTGAGCAGCATGATTCGTCACTGCTGAGCTCCATGCTTATTGCCTGCTGATTGCGTGGTTCGTGTCTGCTCAGCTCTTTGAGTATCGCCTCCTGAGGTCCCTGTTCGGTCGCCACCTGCCGGGGACCAGCCCCAACTGATCCAGGGTATTCGAAGGAGAGATGGCCTAGGCGACTATTTATATGCTAATCAGAGATGTCAAGAATAATAGTATGAGGAGAGCTCAGTAGGAAAATTCGGTGGAGAAAAGAGACTGAGTAGCTTGGTTTACGCGGAAGACCAATCAAACTTCAAGACAAGAAGTTTGCACCACTTACGTAGGCCGCAGGCGCCCTCTCGAATAGCGAAAGGTGCCTCACCCTAGACACCTTCTCGAGTGGGTCTTAGCAGCCCAGGCATAATTAGTAAGCGTGGTGGGTTCCGCGCTCCAGATGGAGACTCAGCTGGAAGTTAAAGGGAAGAATGACAAGGAACTTTATGAATTGGAGCTGTAAGTTAACTCTTTGACAGAGAGAGCGAGATGGTGGTGGGGGACAGCCCCCAGTGAAATCAGAGGTGAGAGCACAAAGCAATACAGTAGGCAGACTCCGGTTTTTTGGGGGGGAGATGCTCGAGAATATCCGGGTGGACTCCTGAGGCTCGATCCCGCATTTGCGTATGCCGAGCCTCCTTCCTCATGACCTTTGTCCAGAGTGGAATGCCTCCCGGCTCCCGGCACATGATCAGTGCATGCTCAGTCACGATATCAGTGCCTGCTCAGCCACGTGATCACTGACGGCACAGTCACGTGATCAGCGCCTCTCAGTCACGTGATCACCGTATGATAAACACGTGATCAGTGAACGACCAGCCACGTGATCACTGCATGCGCGGTCAGGTGGTCAGTTCCTGATCAGCCACCTGATCAGTGCGTGCACAGTCCCCTGATCAGCGCCTGTCAGTCACTGATCACTGCCTGATAAACACGTGATCAGTGCCCGAACAGCCACGTCATCAGTGCATGCGCAGTCACGTGATCAGTGCATGATAGCCACGTGATCAGTGCGTGCACAGTCCCATGATCAGCGCCTGTCAGTCACTGATCATTGCCTGATAAACACGTGATCAGTGCATGATGAGCCATGTGATCAGTGCCCGATCAGCCACGTCATCAGTGCATGCGCAGTCACGTCATCAGTGCATGATAGCCACGTGATCAGTGCATGCTCAGTCACGTGATCTGTACTTGATCAGCCACGTGATCAGTGCCTGCAGAGTCACGTGATCAGGGCCTGCTGAGCTGCGTGATTCCTGCCGGCTCATCTGCATGACAATTGCCAGCTGAGCTGCGTGATTCCTGTCGGCTCATCTGCTTGACAATTGCCAGCTGAGCTGCGTGATTCCTGCCTGGTCACGTGCTTGATTATTGCCAGTTGAGCAGCATGATTCGTCACTGCTGAGCTCCATGCTTATTGCCTGCTGATTGCGTGGTTCGTGTCTGCTCAGCTCTTTGAGTATCGCCTCCTGAGGTCCCTGTTCGGTCGCCACCTGCCGGGGACCAGCCCCAACTGATCCAGGGTATTCGAAGGAGAGATGGCCTAGGCGACTATTTATATGCTAATCAGAGATGTCAAGAATAATAGTATGAGGAGAGCTCAGTAGGAAAATTCGGTGGAGAAAAGAGACTGAGTAGCTTGGTTTACGCGGAAGACCAATCAAACTTCAAGACAAGAAGTTTGCACCACTTACGTAGGCCGCAGGCGCCCTCTCGAATAGCGAAAGGTGCCTCACCCTAGACACCTTCTCGAGTGGGTCTTAGCAGCCCAGGCATAATTAGTAAGCGTGGTGGGTTCCGCGCTCCAGATGGAGACTCAGCTGGAAGTTAAAGGGAAGAATGACAAGGAACTTTATGAATTGGAGCTGTAAGTTAACTCTTTGACAGAGAGAGCGAGATGGTGGTGGGGGACAGCCCCAGTGAAATCAGAGGTGAGAGCACAAAGCAATACAGTAGGCAGACTCTGGTTTTTGGGGGAAGATGCTCGAGAATATCCGGGTGGACTCCTGAGGCTCGATCCCGCATTTGCGTATGCCGAGCCTCCTTCCTCATGACCTTTGTCCAGAGTGGAATGCCTCCCCGGCTCCCGGCACATGATCAGTGCATGCTCAGTCACGATATCAGTGCCTGCTCAGCCACGTGATCACTGACGGCACAGTCACGTGATCAGCGCCTCTCAGTCACGTGATCACCGTATGATAAACACGTGATCAGTGAACGACCAGCCACGTGATCACTGCATGCGCGGTCAGGTGGTCAGTTCCTGATCAGCCACCTGATCAGTGCGTGCACAGTCCCCTGATCAGCGCCTGTCAGTCACTGATCACTGCCTGATAAACACGTGATCAGTGCCCGAACAGCCACGTCATCAGTGCATGCGCAGTCACGTGATCAGTGCATGATAGCCACGTGATCAGTGCGTGCACAGTCCCATGATCAGCGCCTGTCAGTCACTGATCATTGCCTGATAAACACGTGATCAGTGCATGATGAGCCATGTGATCAGTGCCCGATCAGCCACGTCATCAGTGCATGCGCAGTCACGTCATCAGTGCATGATAGCCACGTGATCAGTGCATGCTCAGTCACGTGATCTGGACTTGATCAGCCACGTGATCAGTGCCTGCAGAGTCACGTGATCAGGGCCTGCTGAGCTGCGTGATTCCTGCCGGCTCATCTGCATGACAATTGCCATCTGAGCTGCGTGATTCCTGTCGGCTCATCTGCTTGACAATTGCCAGCTGAGCTGCGTGATTCCTGCCTGGTCACGTGCTTGATTATTGCCAGTTGAGCAGCATGATTCGTCACTGCTGAGCTCCATGCTTATTGCCTGCTGATTGCGTGGTTCGTGTCTGCTCAGCTCTTTGAGTATCGCCTCCTGAGGTCCCTGTTCGGTCGCCACCTGCCGGGGACCAGCCCCAACTGATCCAGGGTATTCGAAGGAGAGATGGCCTAGGCGACTATTTATATGCTAATCAGAGATGTCAAGAATAATAGTATGAGGAGAGCTCAGTAGGAAAATTCGGTGGAGAAAAGAGACTGAGTAGCTTGGTTTACGCGGAAGACCAATCAAACTTCAAGACAAGAAGTTTGCACCACTTACGTAGGCCGCAGGCGCCCTCTCGAATAGCGAAAGGTGCCTCACCCTAGACACCTTCTCGAGTGGGTCTTAGCAGCCCAGGCATAATTAGTAAGCGTGGTGGGTTCCGCGCTCCAGATGGAGACTCAGCTGGAAGTTAAAGGGAAGAATGACAAGGAACTTTATGAATTGGAGCTGTAAGTTAACTCTTTGACAGAGAGAGCGAGATGGTGGTGGGGACAGCCCCCAGTGAAATCAGAGGTGAGAGCACAAAGCAATACAGTAGGCAGACTCCGGTTTTTTGGGGGGGAGATGCTCGAGAATATCCGGGTGGACTCCTGAGGCTCGATCCCGCATTTGCGTATGCCGAGCCTCCTTCCTCATGACCTTTGTCCAGAGTGGAATGCCTCCCCGGCTCCCGGCACATGATCAGTGCATGCTCAGTCACGATATCAGTGCCTGCTCAGCCACGTGATCACTGACGGCACAGTCACGTGATCAGCGCCTCTCAGTCACGTGATCACCGTATGATAAACACGTGATCAGTGAACGACCAGCCACGTGATCACTGCATGCGCGGTCAGGTGGTCAGTTCCTGATCAGCCACCTGATCAGTGCGTGCACAGGCCCCTGATCAGCGCCTGTCAGTCACTGATCACTGCCTGATAAACACGTGATCAGTGCCCGAACAGCCACGCCATCAGTGCATGCGCAGTCACGTGATCAGTGCATGATAGCCACGTGATCAGTGCGTGCACAGTCCCATGATCAGCGCCTGTCAGTCACTGATCATTGCCTGATAAACACGTGATCAGTGCATGATGAGCCATGTGATCAGTGCCCGATCAGCCACGTCATCAGTGCATGCGCAGTCACGTCATCAGTGCATGATAGCCACGTGAGCAGTGCATGCTCAGTCACGTGATCTGGACTTGATCAGCCACGTGATCAGTGCCTGCAGAGTCACGTGATCAGGGCCTGCTGAGCTGCGTGATTCCTGCCGGCTCATCTGCATGACAATTGCCAGCTGAGCTGCGTGATTCCTGCCTGGTCACGTGCTTGATTATTGCCAGTTGAGCAGCATGATTCGTCACTGCTTAGCTCCATGCTTATTGCCTGCTGATTGCGTGGTTCGTGTCTGCTCAGCTCTTTGAGTATCGCCTCCTGAGGTCCCTGTTCGGTCGCCACCTGCCGGGACCAGCCCCAACTGATCCAGGGTATTCGAAGGAGAGATGGCCTAGGCGACTATTTATATGCTAATCAGAGATGTCAAGAATAATAGTATGAGGAGAGCTCAGTAGGAAAATTCGGTGGAGAAAAGAGACTGAGTAGCTTGGTTTACGCGGAAGACCAATCAAACTTCAAGACAAGAAGTTTGCACCACTTACGTAGGCCGCAGGCGCCCTCTCGAATAGCGAAAGGTGCCTCACCCTAGACACCTTCTCGAGTGGGTCTTAGCAGCCCAGGCATAATTAGTAAGCGTGGTGGGTTCCGCGCTCCAGATGGAGACTCAGCTGGAAGTTAAAGGGAAGAATGACAAGGAACTTTATGAATTGGAGCTGTAAGTTAACTCTTTGACAGAGAGCGAGATGGTGGTGGGGGACAGCCCCCAGTGAAATCAGAGGTGAGAGCACAAAGCAATACAGTAGGCAGACTCCGGTTTTTGGGGGAGATGCTCGAGAATATCCGGGTGGACTCCTGAGGCTCGATCCCGCATTTGCGTATGCCGAGCCTCCTTCCTCATGACCTTTGTCCAGAGTGGAATGCCTCCCCGGCTCCCGGCACATGATCAGTGCATGCTCAGTCACGATATCAGTGCCTGCTCAGCCACGTGATCACTGACGGCACAGTCACGTGATCAGCGCCTCTCAGTCACGTGATCACCGTATGATAAACACGTGATCAGTGAACGACCAGCCACGTGATCACTGCATGCGCGGTCAGGTGGTCAGTTCCTGATCAGCCACCTGATCAGTGCGTGCACAGTCCCCTGATCAGCGCCTGTCAGTCACTGATCACTGCCTGATAAACACGTGATCAGTGCCCGAACAGCCACGTCATCAGTGCATGCGCAGTCACGTGATCAGTGCATGATAGCCACGTGATCAGTGCGTGCTCAGTCCCATGATCAGCGCCTGTCAGTCACTGATCATTGCCTGATAAACACGTGATCAGTGCATGATGAGCCACGTGATCAGTGCCTGATCAGCCACGTCATCAGTGCATGCGCAGTCACGTCATCAGTGCATGATAGCCACGTGATCAGTGCATGCTCAGTCACGTGATCTGTACTTGATCAGCCACGTGATCAGTGCCTGCAGAGTCACGTGATCAGGGCCTGCTGAGCTGCGTGATTCCTGCCGGCTCATCTGCATGACAATTGCCAGCTGAGCTGCGTGATTCCTGTCGGCTCATCTGCTTGACAATTGCCAGCTGAGCTGCGTGATTCCTGCCTGGTCACGTGCTTGATTATTGCCAGTTGAGCAGCATGATTCGTCACTGCTGAGCTCCATGCTTATTGCCTGCTGATTGCGTGGTTCGTGTCTGCTCAGCTCTTTGAGTATTGCCTCCTGAGGTCCCTGTTCGGTCGCCACCTGCCGGGGACCAGCCCCAACTGATCCAGGGTATTCGAAGGAGAGATGGCCTAGGCGACTATTTATATGCTAATCAGAGATGTCAAGAATAATAGTATGAGGAGAGCTCAGTAGGAAAATTCGGTGGAGAAAAGAGACTGAGTAGCTTGGTTTACGCGGAAGACCAATCAAACTTCAAGACAAGAAGTTTGCACCACTTACGTAGGCCGCAGGCGCCCTCTCGAATAGCGAAAGGTGCCTCACCCTAGACACCTTCTCGAGTGGGTCTTAGCAGCCCAGGCATAATTAGTAAGCGTGGTGGGTTCCGCGCTCCAGATGGAGACTCAGCTGGAAGTTAAAGGGAAGAATGACAAGGAACTTTATGAATTGGAGCTGTAAGTTAACTCTTTGACAGAGAGAGCGAGATGGTGGTGGGGGACAGCCCCCAGTGAAATCAGAGGTGAGAGCACAAAGCAATACAGTAGGCAGACTCCGGTTTTTTTGGGGGGAGATGCTCGAGAATATCCGGGTGGACTCCTGAGGCTCGATCCCGCATTTGCGTATGCCGAGCCTCCTTCCTCATGACCTTTGTCCAGAGTGGAATGCCTCCCCGGCTCCCGGCACATGATCAGTGCATGCTCAGTCACGATATCAGTGCCTGCTCAGCCACGTGATCACTGACGGCACAGTCACGTGATCAGCGCCTCTCAGTCACGTGATCACCGTATGATAAACACGTGATCAGTGAACGACCAGCCACGTGATCACTGCATGCGCGGTCAGGTGGTCAGTTCCTGATCAGCCACCTGATCAGTGCGTGCACAGTCCCCTGATCAGCGCCTGTCAGTCACTGATCACTGCCTGATAAACACGTGATCAGTGCCCGAACAGCCACGTCATCAGTGCATGCGCAGTCACGTGATCAGTGCATGATAGCCACGTGATCAGTGCGTGCACAGTCCCATGATCAGCGCCTGTCAGTCACTGATCATTGCCTGATAAACACGTGATCAGTGCATGATGAGCCATGTGATCAGTGCCCGATCAGCCACGTCATCAGTGCATGCGCAGTCACGTCATCAGTGCATGATAGCCACGTGATCAGTGCATGCTCAGTCACGTGATCTGGACTTGATCAGCCACGTGATCAGTGCCTGCAGAGTCACGTGATCAGGGCCTGCTGAGCTGCGTGATTCCTGCCGGCTCATCTGCTTGACAATTGCCAGCTGAGCTGCGTGATTCCTGCCTGGTCACGTGCTTGATTATTGCCAGTTGAGCAGCATGATTCGTCACTGCTGAGCTCCATGCTTATTGCCTGCTGATTGCGTGGTTCGTGTCTGCTCAGCTCTTTGAGTATTGCCTCCTGAGGTCCCTGTTCGGTCGCCACCTGCCGGGGACCAGCCCCAACTGATCCAGGGTATTCGAAGGAGAGATGGCCTAGGCGACTATTTATATGCTAATCAGAGATGTCAAGAATAATAGTATGAGGAGAGCTCAGTAGGAAAATTCGGTGGAGAAAAGAGACTGAGTAGCTTGGTTTACGCGGAAGACCAATCAAACTTCAAGACAAGAAGTTTGCACCACTTACGTAGGCCGCAGGCGCCCTCTCGAATAGCGAAAGGTGCCTCACCCTAGACACCTTCTCGAGTGGGTCTTAGCAGCCCAGGCATAATTAGTAAGCGTGGTGGGTTCCGCGCTCCAGATGGAGACTCAGCTGGAAGTTAAAGGGAAGAATGACAAGGAACTTTATGAATTGGAGCTGTAAGTTAACTCTTTGACAGAGAGAGCGAGATGGTGGTGGGGGACAGCCCCCAGTGAAATCAGAGGTGAGAGCACAAAGCAATACAGTAGGCAGACTCCGGTTTTTTTGGGGGGAGATGCTCGAGAATATCCGGGTGGACTCCTGAGGCTCGATCCCGCATTTGCGTATGCCGAGCCTCCTTCCTCATGACCTTTGTCCAGAGTGGAATGCCTCCCCGGCTCCCGGCACATGATCAGTGCATGCTCAGTCACGATATCAGTGCCTGCTCAGCCACGTGATCACTGACGGCACAGTCACGTGATCAGCGCCTCTCAGTCACGTGATCACCGTATGATAAACACGTGATCAGTGAACGACCAGCCACGTGATCACTGCATGCGCGGTCAGGTGGTCAGTTCCTGATCAGCCACCTGATCAGTGCGTGCACAGTCCCCTGATCAGCGCCTGTCAGTCACTGATCACTGCCTGATAAACACGTGATCAGTGCCCGAACAGCCACGTCATCAGTGCATGCGCAGTCACGTGATCAGTGCATGATAGCCACGTGATCAGTGCGTGCACAGTCCCATGATCAGCGCCTGTCAGTCACTGATCATTGCCTGATAAACACGTGATCAGTGCATGATGAGCCATGTGATCAGTGCCCGATCAGCCACGTCATCAGTGCATGCGCAGTCACGTCATCAGTGCATGATAGCCACGTGATCAGTGCATGCTCAGTCACGTGATCTGGGCTTGATCAGCCACGTGATCAGTGCCTGAGAGTCACGTGATCAGTGCATGATCAGCCACGTGATCAGTGCATGATTGCCACGTGATCAGTGCATGATAGCCACGTGATCAGTGCATGATCAGTCACGTGATAGTGTGTGATCAGCCACGTGATCAGTGCATGATATTCACGTGATCAGTGCATGATAGCCACGTGATCACTTCATGATTAGTCACGTGATCTGTACATGATCAGTCATGTGATACGTGTGTGATCAGCCACGTGATCAGTGCATGATATCCACGTGATCAATGCAGGATAGCCACGTGATCAGTGCATGATAGCCACGTGATCAGTGCATGATAGCCACGTGATCAGTGCATGATCAGCCAGGTGATCAGTGCATGATAGCTACGTGATCAGTGCATGATCAGTCACGTGATCAGTGCATGACCAGGCAGGTGATCACTGTATGATCAGCCACGTGATCAGTGCATGATAGCCACGTGATCAGTGCATGATAGCCACGTGATCAGTGCATGATCAGTCACGTGATCAGTGCATGATAGCCACGTGATCAGTGCATGATTAGTCACGTGATCAGTGCATGATCAGGCAGGTGATCAGTGTGTGATCAGCCACGTGATCAGTGCATGATAGCCACGTGATCAGTGCATGATCAGTCACCTGATGGTGCATGATCAGTCACGTGACAGTACATGGTAGCTACATGATCATTGCATGATCAGCCACGTGATCAGTGCATGATAGCCACGTGATCAGTGCATGATCAGTCACGTGATCAGTGCATGATCAGCCACGTGATCAGTACATGGTAGCACGTGATCAGTGCATGATCAGCCACGTGATCAGTGCATGATAGCCACGTGATCAGTGCATGATCAGCCACGTGATCAGTGCATGATCAGTCACGTGATCAGTGCATGATCAGCCACGTGATCAGTGCATGATCAGTCCCATGATCAGTGCATGATCAGTCACGTGATCAGTGCATGATCAGTCACGTGATCAGTGCATGATCAGCCACGTGATCAGTGCATGATCAGCCACGTGATCAGTGCATGATCAGTCACGTGATCAGTGCATGATCAGTCACGTGATCAGTGCATGATAGCACGTGATCAGTGCATGATCAGCCACGTGATCAGTGCATGATAGCCACGTGATCAGTGCATGATCAGTCACGTGATCAGTGCATGATCAGTCACGTGATCAGTGCATGATCAGTCACGTGATCAGTGCATGATCAATTACGTGATAGTGCATGATCAGTCAGGTGACCAGTGCATGGAGCCACGTGATCAGTGCATGATCAGCCACGTGAGCAGTGCATGATAGCCACGTGATCAGTGCATGATCAGTTTCGAGCAGACTATGATCAGCCACGTGATCAGTGCATGATCGCCACGTGATCAGTGCATGATCAGTCACATGATCAGTGTATGATCATCCACGTGATCAGTGCATGATCAGTCATGTGATCAGTGCATGATATAGACGTGATCAGTGCATGATCAGTCAGTGATCAGTGCATGATAGCCACGTGATCAGTGCATGATCAGTCACCTGATGGGTGTATGATCAGTCACGTGACCAGTACATGATAGCTACATGATCATTGCATGATCAGCCACGTGAGTAGTGCATGATAGCCACGTGATCAGTGCATGATCAGATACGTGAGCAGAGTATGATCAGCCACGTGATCAGTGCATGAGTGCCACGTGATCAGTGCATGATCAGTCACGTGACAGTGTGTGATCAGCCACGTGATCAGTGCATGATCAGCCACGTGATCAGTGCATGATATCCACGTGATCAGTGCATGATCAGTCACGTGATCAGTGCATGATCAGCCACGTGATCAGTGCATGATCAGTCACGTGATCAGTGCATGATCAGCTACGTGATCAGTGCATGATCAGCCACGTGATCAGTGCATGATCAGCCACGTGATCAGTGCATGATCAGTCACGTGATCAGTGCATGATCAGTCACGTGATCAGTGCATGATCATCCACGTGATCAGTGCATGTCAGTCATGTGTCAGTGCATGATAGCCCGTGATCAGTGCATGATCAGTCCCGTGATCAGTGCATGATCAGCCACGTGATCAGTGCATGATAGCCACGTGATCAGTGCATGATCAGTCACATGATCAGTGCATGATCAGCCACGTGATCAGTGCATGATAGCCACGTGATCAGTGCATGACAGCCACGTGATCAGTGCATGATCAGTCACGTGATCAGTGCATGATAGCCACGTGATCAGTGCATGATCAGTCACGTGATCAGGTGTGTGATCAGCCACGTGAACAGTGCATGCTCAGTCACGTGATCAGGGCCTGCTGAGCTGCGTGATTACTGTCTGCTCATCTGCTTGACAATTGCCAGCTGAGCTGCACGATTCCTGCCTGTCATCTGCTTGACAATTGCCAGCTGTGCTGCGTGATTCCTGCCTGCTCATCTGCTTGATTATTGCCAGCTGAGCAGCATGATTTCTCAGAGCTGAGTTCCATGATTATTGCCTGCTGACTGATTCCTGCCTACTCAGCTCTTTGTTCATTGCCTCCAGAGGCACATGATCAGTGTGTGACAGCAAACATGATCAGCACATGATCAGTCACATGATCAATGCATGATAAGCCACGTGATCAGTGCATGATCAGTCACGTGATCAGTGCATGATCAGTCACGTGATCAGTGCATGGTAGCTGCGTGATCAGTGCATGATCAGCCACGTGATCAGTGCATGAGAGCCACGTGATCAGTGCATGATCAGTCACGTGATCATGTGTGATCAGCCACGTGATCAGTGCATGATCAGCCACGTGATCAGTGCATGATCAGTCACGTGATCAGTGCATGATCAGTCACGTGACCAGTACATGGTTGCTACGTGATCGTTGCATGATCAGCCACGTGAGCAGAGCATGATAGCCACGTGATCAGTGCATGATCAGTCACGTGATCAGTACATGATCAGTCACGTGAACAGTGCATTATCATTTACGTGATCTGTGCATGATCAGTCACGTGACCAGTATATGGTAGCTACGTGATCATTCCATGACGAGCCACGTGAGCAGTGCATGATAGCCACGTGATCAGTGCATGATCAGTTACGTGATCAGTGCATGATCAGTCACGTGATCAGTGCATGAGTGCCGCGTGATCAGTGCATGATATGTCACGTGACAGGTGTGTGATCAGCCACGTGATCAGTGCATGATAGCCACGTGATCAGTGCATGATCAGTTACGTGATCAGTGTATGATCAGCCACGTGATCAGTGCATGGTCAGACACGTGAACAGTGTATGATCAGCCACGTGATCAGTGCATGATATCCAAGTGATCAGTGCATGATCAGTCACGTGATCAGTGTATGATCAGCCACGTGAACAGTGCATGCTCAGTCACGTGATCAGGGCCTGCTGAGCTGCGTGATTACTGTCTGCTCATCTGCTTGACAATTGCCAGCTGAGCTGCACGATTCCTGCCTGTCATCTGCTTGACAATTGCCAGCTGTGCTGCGTAATTCCTGCCTGCTCAGCTGCTTGATTATTGCCAGCTGAGCAGCATGATTCCTCACAGCTGAGTTCCATGATTGTTGCCTGCTGACTGTTTGATTCGTGCCTACTCAGCTCTTTGTTTATTGCCTCCAGAGGCACATGATCAGTGTATGATAGCAAACATGATCAGCGCATGATCAGTCACATGATCAGCGCCATTAAGCCACGTGATCACTACATGATAGTCATGTGATCAGTCCATGCTCAGTCACGGTATCAGTGCATGATCAGCCACGTGATCAGTGCATGATAGCCACGTGATCAGTGCATGATAGCCACGTGATCAGTGCATGATCAGTCACGTGATCAGTGCATGATCAGCCACGTGATCAGTGCATGATATCAGTGCATGATATCCACGTGATCAGTGCATGATAGCCACGTGATCAGTGCATGATCAGTCACGTGAGCAGTGTATGATCAGTCACGTGATCAGTGCATGGTCAGACACGTGATCAGTGCATGATCAGCCACGTGATCAGTGCATGATATACAAGTGATCAGTGCATGATCAGTCACGTGATCAGTGCATGATCAGCCACGTGATCAGTGCATGCTCAGTCACGTGATCAGGGCATGATGAGCTGCGTGATTACTGTCTGCTCATCTGCTTGACAATTGCCAGCTGTGCTGCATGATTCCTGCCTGATCAGCTGCTTGATTATTGCCAGCTGAGCAGCATGATTCCTCACAGCTGAGTTCCATGATTATAGCCTGCTGGCTGATTCCTGCCTACTCAGCTCATGTTCATTGCCTCCAGAGGCACATGATCAGTGTATGATAGCAAACATGATCAGTGCATGATCAGTCACATGATCAGCACCATTAAGTCACGTGATCACTGCATGATAGTCATGTGATCAGTGCATGCTCAGTCACGTGATCAGTGCATGATCAGCCACGTGATCAGTGCATGATAGCCACGTGATCAGTGCATGATCAGCCACGTGATCAGTGCATGATCAGCACGTGATCAGTGCATGATCAGTCACGTGATCAGTGCATGATCAGTCACGTGATCAGTGCATGATCAGCCACGTGATCAGTGCATGATAGCCACGTGATCAGTGCATGATCAGTCACGTGATCAGTGCATGATCAGTCACGTGATCAGTGCATGGTAGCTACGTGATCAGTGCATGATCAGCCACGTGATAGTGCATGATAGCCACGTGATCAGTGCATGATCAGTCACGTGATCAGTGCATGATCACCCTGTGATCAGTGCATGGTAGCTGCGTGATCAGTGCATGATCAGCCACGTGATCAGTGCATGATAGCCACGTGATCAGTGCATGATAGCCACGTGATCAGTGCATGATCAGTCACGTGATCAGTGTATGATCAGCCACGTGAACAGTGCATGCTCAGTCACGTGATCAGGGCCTGCTGAGCTGCGTGATTACTGTCTGCTCATCTGCTTGACAATTGCCAGCTGAGCTGCATGATTCCTGCCTGTCATCTGCTTGACAATTGCCAGCTGTGCTGCGTAATTCCTGCCTGCTCAGCTGCTTGATTATTGCCAGCTGAGCAGCATGATTCCTCACAGCTGAGTTCCATGATTATTGCCTGCTGACTGTTTGATTCGTGCCTACTCAGCTCTTTGTTTATTGCCTCCAGAGGCACATGATCAGTGTATGATAGCAAACATGATCAGCGCATGATCAGTCACATGATCAGCGCCATTAAGTCACGTGATCACTACATGATAGTCATGTGATCAGTCCATGCTCAGTCACGGTATCAGTGCATGATCAGCCACGTGATCAGTGCATGATAGCAACGTGATCAGTGCATGATAGCCACGTGATCAGTGCATGATCAGCCACGTGATCAGTGCATGACTGCTACGTGATCAGTGCATGATCAGTCACGTGATCAGTGCATGATCAGGCACGTGATCAGTGCATGATCAGCCACGTGATCAGTGCATGATAGCCACGTGATCAGTGCATGATCAGTCACGTGATCAGTGCATGATCAGTCACGTGACCAGTACATGGTAGCTACATGATCATGCATGATCAGCCACGTGAGTAGTGCATGATAGCCACGTGATCAGTGCATGATCAGTCACGTGATCAGTGCATGATCAGTCATGTGATCAGTGCATGATCAGCACGTGATCAGTGCATGATCAGCCACGTGATCAGTGCATGATAGCCACGTGATCAGTGCATGATCAGTCACGTGATCAGTGCATGATCAGTCACGTGATCAGTGCATGATAGCTACGTGATCAGTGCATGATCAGCCACGTGATCAGTGCATGATAGCCACGTGATCAGTGCATGATCAGTCACGTGATCAGTGCATGATCAGTCACGTGATCAGTGCATGATCAGTCACGTGATCAGTGCATGATAGCCACGTGATCAGTGCATGATCAGTCCGTGATCAGTGCATGATCAGCCACGTGATCAGTGCATGATAGCCACGTGATCAGTGCATGATCAGTCACGTGATCAGTGCATGATCAGCCACGTGATCAGTGCATGATAGCCACGTGATCAGTGCATGATCAGCCACGTGATCAGTGCATGATCAGTCACGTGATCAGTGCATGATAGCCACGTGATCAGTGCATGATCAGTCACGTGATCAGTGTGTGATCAGCCACGTGAACAGTGCATGCTCAGTCACGTGATCAGGGCCTGCTGAGCTGCGTGATTACTGTCTGCTCATCTGCTTGACAATTGCCAGCTGAGCTGCACGATTCCTGCCTGTCATCTGCTTGACAATTGCCAGCTGTGCTGCATAATTCCTGCCTGCTCATCTGCTTGATTATTGCCAGCTGAGCAGCATGATTTCTCACAGCTGAGTTCCATGATTATTGCCTACTGATTCCTGCCTACTCAGCTCTTTGTTCATTGCCTCCAGAGGCACATGATCAGTGTATGACAGCAAACATGATCAGCACATGATCAGTCACATGATCAGTGCATGATAAGCCACGTGATCAGTGCATGATCAGTTACGTGATCAGTGCATGATCAGTCATGTGACCAGTACATGGTAGCTGCGTGATCATTGCATGATCAGCCACGTGATCAGTGCATGATAGCCACGTGATCAGTGCATGATCAGCCACGTGATCAGTGCATGATCAGTCACGTGATCAGTGCATGATCAGCCACGTGATCAGTGCATGATCAGTCACGTGATCAGTACATGATAGCTACGTGATCATTGCATGATCAGCCACGTGATCAGTGCATGATAGCCACGTGATCAGTGCATGATCAGTCACGTGATCAGTGCATGATCAGCCACGTGATCAGTGCATGATATCAGTGAATGATAGCCACGTGATCAGTGCATGATATCCACGTGATCAGTGCATGATAGCCACGTGATCAGTGCATGATCAGTCACGTGATCAGTGCATGATCAGTCACGTGATCAGTGTGATCAGCCACGTGATCAGTGCATGATGCCACGTGATCAGTGCATGATCAATTACGTGATCAGTGCATGATCAGTCACGTGATCAGTACATGGTAGCTACGTGATCAGTGCATGATCAGCCACGTGATCAGTGCATGATAGCCACGTGATCAGTGCATGATCAGCCACGTGATCAGTGCATGATAGCCACGTGATCAGTGCATGATCAGTCACGTGATCATGTGTGATCAGCCACGTGATCAGTGCATGATAGCCACGTGATCAGTGCATGATAGCCACGTGATCAGTGCATGATCAGTCACGTGATCAGTGCATGATCAGTCACGTGATCAGTGCATGATCAGTCACGTGATCAGTGCATGATCAGCCACGTGATCAGTGCATGATAGCCACGTGATCAGTGCATGATCAGTCACGTGATCAGTGCATGATCAGTCACGTGATCAGTGCATGATCAGCCACGTGATCAGTGCATGATCAGCCACGTGATCAGTGCATGATCAGCCACGTGATCAGTGCATGATCAGCCACGTGATCAGTGCATGATCAGTCACGTGATCAGTGCATGATCAGTCACGTGATCAGTGCATGATCATTTACGTGATCAGTGCATGATCAGTCACGTGACCAGTATATGGTAGCTACGTGATCATTCCATGACAGCCACGTGAGCAGTGCATGATAGCCACGTGATGTGTGCATGATCAGGTACGTGAGCAGTGTATGATCAGCCACGTGATCAGTGCATGAGTGCCACGTGATCAGTGCATGATATGTCACGTGACAGGTGTGTGATCAGCCACGTGATCAGTGCATGATCAGCCACGTGATCAGTGCATGATAGCCACGTGATCAGTGCATGATCAGTCACGTGATCAGTGTATGATCAGCCACGTGATCAGTGCATGATCAGACACGTGATCAGTGTATGATCAGCCACGTGATCAGTGCATGCTCAGTCACGTGATCAGGGCCTGCTGAGCTGCGTGATTACTGTCTGCTCATCTGCTTGACAATTGCCAGCTGAGCTGCACGATTCCTGCCTGTCATCTGCTTGACAATTGCCAGCTGTGCTGCGTAATTCCTGCCTGCTCAGCTGCTTGATTATTGCCAGCTGAGCAGCATGATTCCTCACACCTGAGTTCCATGATTATTGCCTGCTGACTGTATGATTCGTGCCTACTCAGCTCTTTGTTTATTGCCTCCAGAGGCACATGATCAGTGTATGATAGCAAACATGATCAGTGCATGATCAGTCACATGATCAGCGCCATTAAGTCACGTGATCACTACATGATAGTCATGTGATCAGTCCATGCTCAGTCACGTGATCAGTGCATGATCAGCCACGTGATCAGTGCATGATCAGTCACATGATCAGTGTATGATCAGCCACGTGATCAGTGCATGGTAGTCATGTGATCAGTGCATGATATAGACGTGATCAGTGCATGATCAGTCACGTGATCAGTGCATGATAGCCACGTGATCAGTGCATGATCAGCCACGTGATCAGTGCATGATCAGTCACGTGATCAGGGCCTGCTGAGCTGCGTGATTACTGTCTGCTCATCTGCTTGACAATTGCCAGCTGAGCTGCACGATTCCTGCCTGTCATCTGCTTGACAATTGCCAGCTGTGCTGCGTAATTCCTGCCTGCTCAGCTGCTTGATTATTGCCAGCTGAGCAGCATGATTCCTCACAGCTGAGTTCCATGATTATTGCCTGCTGACTGTTTGATTCGTGCCTACTCAGCTCTTTGTTCATTGCCTCCAGAGGCACATGATCAGTGTATGATAGCAAACATGATCAGTGCATGATCAGTCACATGATCAGTGCCATTAAGTCACGTGATCAGTACATGATAGTCATGTGATCAGTGCATGATCAGCCACGTGATCAGTGCATGATCAGCCACGTGATCAGTGCATGATCAGTCACGTGATCAGTGCATGATCATCCACGTGATCAGTGCATGATCAGTCATGTATCAGTGCATGATAGCCCGTGATCAGTGCATGATCAGTCCCGTGATCAGTGCATGATCAGCCACGTGATCAGTGCATGATAGCCACGTGATCAGTGCATGATCAGTCACGTGATCAGTGCATGATCAGTCACGTGATCAGTGTGTGATCAGCCACGTGAACAGTGCATGCTCAGTCACGTGATCAGGCCTGCTGAGCTGCGTGATTACTGTCTGCTCATCTGCTTGACAATTGCCAGCTGATCTGCACGATTCCTGCCTGTCATCTGCTTGACAATTGCCACCTGTGCTGCGTAATTCCTGCCTGCTCATCTACTTGATTATTGCCAGCTGAGCAGCATGATTTCTCAGAGCTGAGTTCCATGATTATAGCCTGCTGACTGATTCCTGCTACTCAGCTCTATGTTCATTGCCTCCAGAGGCACATGATCAGTGTATGACACCAAACATGATCAGTGCATGATCAGTCACATGATCAGTGCATGATAAGCCACGTGATCAGTGCATGATCAGTCACGTGATCAGTGCATGATCAGTCACGTGATCAGTGCATGATAGCTGTGTGATCAGTGCATGATCAGCCACGTGATCAGTGCATGATCAGCCACGTGATCAGTGCATGATCAGTCACGTGATCAGTGTGTGATCAGCCACGTGATCAGTGCATGATAGCCACGTGATCAGTGCATGATCAGTCACGTGATCGTGTGTGATCAGCCACGTGATCAGTGCATGATAGCCACGTGATCAGTGCATGATCAGCCACGTGATCAGTGCATGATAGCCACGTGATCAGTGCATGATCAGTCACGTGATCATGTGTGATCAGCCACGTGATCAGTGCATGATCAGCCACGTGATCAGTGCATGATCAATTACGTGATCAGTGCATGATCAGTCACGTGACCAGTACATGGTTGCTACGTGATCGTTGCATGATCAGCCACGTGAGCAGTGCATGATAGCCACGTGATCAGTGCATGATCAGTCACGTGATCAGTGCATGATCAGTCACGTGATCAGTGCATGATCAGCCACGTGATCAGTGCATGATCAGTCACGTGATCAGTGCATGATAGCCACGTGATCAGTGCATGATCAGCCACGTGATCAGTGCATGATAGCCACGTGATCAGTGCATGATCAGTCACGTGATCAGTGTATGATCAGCCACGTGATCAGTGCATGATATCCAAGTGATCAGTGCATGATCAGTCACGTGATCAGTGTATGATCAGCCACGTGAACAGTGCATGCTCAGTCACGTGATCAGGGCCTGCTGAGCTGCGTGATTACTGTCTGCTCATCTGCTTGACAATTGCCAGCTGAGCTGCACGATTCCTGCCTGTCATCTGCTTGACAATTGCCAGCTGTGCTGCGTAATTCCTGCCTGCTCAGCTGCTTGATTATTGCCAGCTGAGCAGCATGATTCCTCACAGCTGAGTTCCATGATTATTGCCTGCTGACTGTTTGATTCGTGCCTACTCAGCTCTTTGTTTATTGCCTCCAGAGGCACATGATCAGTGTATGATAGCAAACATGATCAGCGCATGATCAGTCACATGATCAGCGCCATTAAGTCACGTGATCACTACATGATAGTCATGTGATCAGTCCATGCTCAGTCACGGTATCAGTGCATGATCAGCCACGTGATCAGTGCATGATCAGCCACGTGATCAGTGCATGATCAGCCACGTGATCAGTGCATGATCAGTCACGTGATCAGTGCATGATCAGGCACGTGATCAGTGCATGATCAGCCACGTGATCAGTGCATGATAGCCACGTGATCAGTGCATGATCAGTCACCTGATCAGTGTATGATCAGTCACGTGACCAGTACATGGTAGCTACATGATCATTGCATGATCAGCCACGTGATAGTGCATGATAGCCACGTGATCAGTGCATGATCAGTCACGTGATCAGTGCATGATCAGTCATGTGACCAGTACATGGTAGCTGCGTGATCATGCATGATCAGCCACGTGAGCAGTGCATGATAGCCACGTGATCAGTGCATGATCAGACACGTGATCAGTGCATGATCAGTCACGTGATCAGTGCATGATCAGCCACGTGATCAGTGCATGATCAGTCACGTGATCAGTGCATGATCAGCCACGTGATCAGTGCATGATCAGCCACGTGATCAGTGCATGATCAGTCACGTGATCAGTGCATGATCAGTCACGTGATCAGTGCATGATAGCCACGTGATCAGTGCATGATCAGCCACGTGATCAGTGCATGATAGCCACGTGATCAGTGCATGATCAGTCACGTGATCAGTGCATGATCAGTTACGTGATCAGTGCATGATCAGTCACGTGACCAGTGCATGGTAGCCACGTGATCATTGCATGACAGCCACGTGATCAGTGCATGATAGCCACGTGATCAGTGCATGATCAGTCACGTGATCAGTGCATGATCAGCCACGTGATCAGTGCATGAGTGCCACGTGATCAGTGCATGATCAGTCACGTGACAGTGTGTGATCAGCCACGTGATCAGTGCATGATCAGCCACGTGATCAGTGCATGATAGCCACGTGATCAGTGCATGATCAGTCACGTGATATGTGTGATCAGCCACGTGATCAGTGCATGATAGCCACGTGATCAGTGCATGATAGCCACGTGATCAGTGCATGATCAGTCACGTGATCAGTGCATGATCAGTCACGTGATCAGTGCATGATCAGTCACGTGATCAGTGCATGATCAGCCACGTGATCAGTGCATGATAGCCACGTGATCAGTGCATGATCAGTCACGTGATCAGTGCATGATCAGTCACGTGATCAGTGCATGATCAGCCACGTGATCAGTGCATGATCAGCCACGTGATCAGTGCATGATCAGCCACGTGATCAGTGCATGATCAGCCACGTGATCAGTGCATGATCAGTCACGTGATCAGTGCATGATCAGTCACGTGATCAGTGCATGATCATTTACGTGATCAGTGCATGATCAGTCACGTGACCAGTATATGGTAGCTACGTGATCATTCCATGACAGCCACGTGATCAGTGCATGATAGCCACGTGATGTGTGCATGATGAGTACGTGATCAGTGTATGATCAGCCACGTGATCAGTGCATGAGTGCCACGTGATCAGTGCATGATAGTCACGTGACAGTGTGATCAGCCACGTGATCAGTGCATGATCAGCCACGTGATCAGTGCATGATAGCCACGTGATCAGTGCATGATCAGTCACGTGATCAGTGTATGATCAGCCACGTGATCAGTGCATGATCAGTCACGTGATCAGTGTATGATCAGCCACGTGATCAGTGCATGCTCAGTCACGTGATCAGGGCCTGCTGAGCTGCGTGATTACTGTCTGCTCATCTGCTTGACAATTGCCAGCTGAGCTGCACGATTCCTGCCTGTCATCTGCTTGACAATTGCCAGCTGTGCTGCGTAATTCCTGCCTGCTCAGCTGCTTGATTATTGCCAGCTGAGCAGCATGATTCCTCACACCTGAGTTCCATGATTATTGCCTGCTGACTGTATGATTCGTGCCTACTCAGCTCTTTGTTTATTGCCTCCAGAGGCACATGATCAGTGTATGATAGCAAACATGATCAGCGCATGATCAGTCACATGATCAGCGCCATTAAGTCACGTGATCACTACATGATAGTCATGTGATCAGTCCATGCTCAGTCACGTGATCAGTGCATGATCAGCCACGTGATCAGTGCATGATCTGTCACATGATCAGTGTATGATCAGCCACGTGATCAGTGCATGGCAGTCATGTGATCAGTGCATGATATAGACGTGATCAGTGCATGATCAGTCACGTGATCAGTGCATGATAGCCACGTGATCAGTGCATGATCAGCCACGTGAACAGTGCATGATCAGTCACGTGATCAGGGCCTGCTGAGCTGCGTGATTACTGTCTGCTCATCTGCTTGACAATTGCCAGCTGAGCTGCACGATTCCTGCCTGTCATCTGCTTGACAATTGCCAGCTGTGCTGCGAATTCCTGCCTGCTCAGCTGCTTGATTATTGCCAGCTGAGCAGCATGATTCCTCACAGCTGAGTTCCATGATTATTGCCTGCTGACTGTTTGATTCGTGCCTACTCAGCTCTTTGTTCATTGCCTCCAGAGGCACATGATCAGTGTATGATAGCAAACATGATCAGTGCATGATCAGTCACATGATCAGTGCCATTAAGTCACGTGATCAGTGCATGATAGTCATGTGATCAGTGCATGATCAGCCACGTGATCAGTGCATGATCAGCCACGTGATCAGTGCATGATCAGTCACGTGATCAGTGCATGATCATCCACGTGATCAGTGCATGTCAGTCATGTATCAGTGCATGATAGCCCGTGATCAGTGCATGATCAGTCCCGTGATCAGTGCATGATCAGCCACGTGATCAGTGCATGATCAGCCACGTGATCAGTGCATGATCAGTCACGTGATCAGTGCATGATCAGTCACGTGATCAGTGTATGATCAGCCACGTGAACAGTGCATGCTCAGTCACGTGATCAGGGCCTGCTGAGCTGCGTGATTACTGTCTGCTCATCTGCTTGACAATTGCCAGCTGAGCTGCACGATTCCTGCCTGTCATCTGCTTGACAATTGCCACCTGTGCTGCGTAATTCCTGCCTGCTCATCTGCTTGATTATTGCCAGCTGAGCAGCATGATTTCTCAGAGCTGAGTTCCATGATTATAGCCTGCTGACTGATTCGTGCCTACTCAGCTCTATGTTCATTGCCTCCAGAGGCACATGATCAGTGTATGACACCAAACATGATCAGTGCATGATCAGTCACATGATCAGTGCATGATAAGCCACGTGATCAGTGCATGATCAGTCATGTGATCAGTGCATGATCAGTCACGTGATCAGTGCATGATAGCCACGTGATCAGTGCATGATCAGCCACGTGATCAGTGCATGATCAGCCACGTGATCAGTGCATGATCAGTCACGTGATCAGTGTGATCAGCCACGTGATCAGTGCATGATAGCCACGTGATCAGTGCATGATCAGTCACGTGATCAGTGTGATCAGCCACGTGATCAGTGCATGATAGCCACGTGATCAGTGCATGATCAGCCACGTGATCAGTGCATGATAGCCACGTGATCAGTGCATGATCAGTCACGTGATCATGTGTGATCAGCCACGTGATCAGTGCATGATCAGCCACGTGATCAGTGCATGATCAATTACGTGATCAGTGCATGATCAGTCACGTGACCAGTACATGGTAGCTACGTGATCGTGCATGATCAGCCACGTGAGCAGTGCATGATAGCCACGTGATCAGTGCATGATCAGTCACGTGATCAGTGCATGATCAGTCACGTGATCAGTGCATGATCAGCCACGTGATCAGTGCATGATCAGTCACGTGATCAGTGCATGATAGCCACGTGATCAGTGCATGATCAGCCACGTGATCAGTGCATGATAGCCACGTGATCAGTGCATGATCAGTCACGTGATCAGTGTATGATCAGCCACGTGATCAGTGCATGATATCCACGTGATCAGTGCATGATCAGTCACGTGATCAGTGTATGATCAGCCACGTGAACAGTGCATGCTCAGTCACGTGATCAGGGCCTGCTGAGCTGCGTGATTACTGTCTGCTCATCTGCTTGACAATTGCCAGCTGAGCTGCACGATTCCTGCCTGTCATCTGCTTGACAATTGCCAGCTGTGCTGCGTAATTCCTGCCTGCTCAGCTGCTTGATTATTGCCAGCTGAGCAGCATGATTCCTCACAGCTGAGTTCCATGATTATTGCCTGCTGACTGTTTGATTCGTGCCTACTCAGCTCTTTGTTTATTGCCTCCAGAGGCACATGATCAGTGTATGATAGCAAACATGATCAGCGCATGATCAGTCACATGATCAGTGCCATTAAGTCACGTGATCACTACATGATAGTCATGTGATCAGTCCATGCTCAGTCACGGTATCAGTGCATGATCAGCCACGTGATCAGTGCATGATCAGCCACGTGATCAGTGCATGATCAGCCACGTGATCAGTGCATGATCAGTCACGTGATCAGTGCATGATCAGGCACGTGATCAGTGCATGATCAGCCACGTGATCAGTGCATGATAGCCACGTGATCAGTGCATGATCAGTCACCTGATGAGTGTATGATCAGTCACGTGACAGTACATGGTAGCTACATGATCATTGCATGATCAGCCACGTGAGTAGTGCATGATAGCCACGTGATCAGTGCATGATCAGTCACGTGATCAGTGCATGATCAGTCATGTGACCAGTACATGGTAGCTGCGTGATCATGCATGATCAGCCACGTGAGCAGTGCATGATAGCCACGTGATCAGTGCATGATCAGCACGTGATCAGTGCATGATCAGTCACGTGATCAGTGCATGATCAGCCACGTGATCAGTGCATGATCAGTCACGTGATCAGTGCATGATCAGCCACGTGATCAGTGCATGATCAGCCACGTGATCAGTGCATGATCAGTTACGTGATCAGTGCATGATCAGTCACGTGATCAGTACATGTAGTCACGTGATCAGTGCATGATCAGCCACGTGATCAGTGCATGATAGCCACGTGATCAGTGCATGATCAGTCACGTGATCAGTGCATGATCAGCCACGTGATCAGTGCATGATCAGTCACGTGATCAGTGCATGATAGCCACGTGATCAGTGCATGACAGCCACGTGATCAGTGCATGATAGCCACGTGATCAGTGCATGATCAGTCACGTGATCAGTGCATGATCAGCCACGTGATCAGTGCATGATGCCACGTGATCAGTGCATGATCAGTCACGTGATCAGTGCATGATCAGCCACGTGATCAGTGCATGATCAGCCACGTGATCAGTGCATGATAGCCACGTGATCAGTGCATGATCAGTCACGTGATCAGTGCATGATCAGCCACGTGATCAGTGCATGATCAGACACGTGATCAGTGCATGATCAGCCACGTGATCAGTGCATGATAGCCACGTGATCAGTGCATGATCAGTCACGTGATCAGTGCATGATCAGCCACGTGATCAGTGCATGATCAGTCACGTGATCATGTGTGATCAGCCACGTGATCAGTGCATGATCAGCCACGTGATCAGTGCATGATCAATTACGTGATCAGTGCATGATCAGTCACGTGATCAGTGCATGGTTGCCACGTGATCAGTGCATGATCAGCCACGTGATCAGTGCATGATAGCCACGTGATCAGTGCATGATCAGTTACGTGAGCAGTGTATGATCAGCCACGTGATCAGTGCATGGTCAGACACGTGAACAGTGTATGATCAGCCACGTGATCAGTGCATGATATCCAAGTGATCAGTGCATGATCATCACGTGATCAGTGTATGATCAGCCACGTGAACAGTGCATGCTCAGTCACGTGATCAGGGCCTGCTGAGCTGCGTGATTACTGTCTGCTCATCTGCTTGACAATTGCCAGCTGAGCTGCACGATTCCTGCCTGTCATCTGCTTGACAATTGCCAGCTGTGCTGCGTAATTCCTGCCTGCTCAGCTGCTTGATTATTGCCAGCTGAGCAGCATGATTCCTCACACCTGAGTTCCATGATTATTGCCTGCTGACTGTTTGATTCGTGCCTACTCAGCTCTTTGTTTATTGCCTCCAGAGGCACATGATCAGTGTATGATAGCAAACATGATCAGCGCATGATCAGTCACATGATCAGCGCCATTAAGTCACGTGATCACTACATGATAGTCATGTGATCAGTCCATGCTCAGTCACGGTATCAGTGCATGATCAGCCACGTGATCAGTGCATGATCTGTCACATGATTAGTGTATGATCATCCACGTGATCAGTGCATGGGCAGTCATGTGATCAGTGCATGATATAGACGTGATCAGTGCATGATCAGTCTCGTGATCAGTGCATGATAGCCACGTGATCAGTGCATGATCAGTCACCTGATGGGTGTATGATCATTCACGTGACCTGTACATGGTAGCTACGTGATCATTGCATGATCAGCCACGTGAGTAGTGCATGATAGCCACGTGATCAGTGCATGATCAGCCACGTGATCAGTGCATGATCAGTCACGTGATCAGTGCATGTCAGCCACGTGATCAGTGCATGATAGCCACGTGATCAGTGCATGATCAGTCACGTGATCAGTGCATGATCAGTCACGTGATCAGTGCATGATCAGCCACGTGATCAGTGCATGATCAGCCACGTGATCAGTGCATGATCAATTACGTGATCAGTGCATGATCAGTCACGTGACCAGTACATGGTAGCTACGTGATCATTGCATGATCAGCCACGTGATCAGTGCATGATAGCCACGTGATCAGTGCATGATCAGTCATGTGATACGTGTGTGATCAGCCACGTGATCAGTGCATGATAGCCACGTGATCAGTGCATGACAGCCACGTGATCAGTGCATGAGAGCCACGTGATCAGTGCATGATCAGTCACGTGATACATGTGTGATCAGCCACGTGATCAGTGCATGATGAGCCACGTGATCAGTGCAGGATCAATTACGTGATCAGTGCATGATCAGTCACGTGACCAGTACATGGTTGCTACGTGATCATTGCATGATCAGCCACGTGAGCAGAGCATGATAGCCACGTGATCAGTGCATGATCAGTCACGTGATCAGTACATGATCAGTCACGTGAACAGTGCATGATCATTTACGTGATCTTTGCATGATCAGTCACGTGACCAGTATATGGTTGCTACGTGATCATTCCATGACGAGCCACGTGAGCAGTGCATGATAGCCACGTGATGTGTGCATGAGTTACGTGAGCAGAGTATGATCAGCCACGTGATCAGTGCATGAGTGCCACGTGATCAGTGCATGATATGTCACGTGACAGGTGTGTGATCAGCCACGTGAACAGTGCATGTTCAGCCACGTGATCAGTGCATGATAGCCACGTGATCAGTGCATGATCAGTTACGTGAGCAGTGTATGATCAGCCACGTGATCAGTGCATGGTCAGACACGTGAACAGTGTATGATCAGCCACGTGATCAGTGCATGATATCCAAGTGATCAGTGCATGATCATCACGTGATCAGTGTATGATCAGCCACGTGAACAGTGCATGCTCAGTCACGTGATCTGGGCCTGCTGAGCTGCGTGATTACTGTCTGCTCATCTGCTTGACAATTGCCAGCTGAGCTGCACGATTCCTGCCTGTCATCTGCTTGACAATTGCCAGCTGTGCTGCGTAATTCCTGCCTGCTCAGCTGCTTGATTATTGCCAGCTGAGCAGCATGATTCCTCACACCTGAGTTCCATGATTATTGCCTGCTGACTGTTTGATTCGTGCCTACTCAGCTCTTTGTTTATTGCCTCCAGAGGCACATGATCAGTGTATGATAGCAAACATGATCAGCGCATGATCAGTCACATGATCAGCGCCATTAAGTCACGTGATCACTACATGATAGTCATGTGATCAGTCCATGCTCAGTCACGGTATCAGTGCATGATCAGCCACGTGATCAGTGCATGATCTGTCACAAGATTAGTGTATGATCATCCACGTGATCAGTGCATGGGCAGTCATGTGATCAGTGCATGATATAGACGTGATCAGTGCATGATCAGTCTCGTGATCAGTGCATGATAGCCACGTGATCAGTGCATGATCAGTCACCTGATGGGTGTATGATCATTCACGTGACCTGTACATGGTAGCTACATGATCATTGCATGATCAGCCACGTGAGTAGTGCATGATAGCCACGTGATCACTGCATGATCAGTCACGTGATCAGTGCATGATCAGTCATGTGACCAGTACATGGTAGCTGCGTGATCATGCATGATCAGCCACGTGAGCAGTGCATGATAGCCACGTGATCAGTGCATGATCAGACACGTGATCAGTGCATGATCAGTCACGTGATCAGTGCATGATCAGCCACGTGATCAGTGCATGATCAGCCACGTGATCAGTGTATGTCAGCCACGTGATCAGTGCATGATAGCCACGTGATCAGTGCATGATCAGTCACGTGATCAGTGCATGATCAGTCACGTGATCAGTGTATGATCAGCCACGTGATCAGTGCATGATCAGTCACGTGATCAGGGCCTGCTGAGCTGCGTGATTACTGTCTGCTCATCTGCTTGACAATTGCCAGCTGAGCTGCACGATTCCTGCCTGTCAGCTGCTTGACAATTGCCACCTGTGCTGCGTAATTCCTGCCTGCTCATCTACTTGATTATTGCCAGCTGAGCAGCATGATTTCTCAGAGGTGAGTTCCATGATTATAGCCTGCTGACTGATTCCTGCCTACTCAGCTCTATGTTCATTGCCTCCATAGGCACATGATCAGTGTATGACACCAAACATGATCAGTGCATGATCAGTCACATGATCAGTGCATGATAAGCCACGTGATCAGTGCATGATCAATCACGTGATCAGTGCATGATCAGTCACGTGACAGTGCATGGTAGCCACGTGATCAGTGCATGATCAGCCACGTGATCAGTGCATGATAGCCACGTGATCAGTGCATGATCAGTCACGTGATCAGTGCATGATCAGTCACGTGATCAGTGCATGATCAGTCACGTGATCAGTGCATGATCAATCACGTGATCAGTGCATGATCAGTCACGTGATCAGTGCATGGCAGCTACGTGATCATTGCATGATCAGCCACGTGATCAGTGCATGATAGCCACGTGATCAGTGCATGATAGCCACGTGATCAGTGCATGATCAGTCACGTGATAGTGCATGATCAGCCACGTGATCAGTGCATGATCAGCCACGTGATCAGTGCATGATCAATTACGTGATCAGTGCATGATCAGTCACGTGATCAGTGCATGATAGCCACGTGATCAGTGCATGATCAGCCACGTGATCAGTGCATGATAGCCACGTGATCAGTGCATGATCAGTTACGTGATCAGTGCATGATCAGCCACGTGATCAGTGCATGATCAGACACGTGATCAGTGCATGATCAGCCACGTGATCAGTGCATGATAGCCACGTGATCAGTGCATGATCATCACGTGATCAGTGTATGATCAGCCACGTGATCAGTGCATGATCAGTCACGTGATCAGTGCATGATGAGCTGCGTGATCACTGTCTGCTCATCTGCGTGACAATTGCCAGCTGAGCTGCATGATTCCTGCCTGTCATCTGCTTGACAATTGCCAGCTGAGCTGCACGATTCCTGCCTGTCATCTGCTTGACAATTGCCAGCTGTGCTGCGTAATTCCTGCCTGCTCAGCTGCTTGATTATTGCCAGCTGAGCAGCATGATTCCTCACAGCTGAGTTCCATGATTATTGCCTGCTGACTGTTTGATTCGTGCCTACTCAGCTCTTTGTTTATTGCCTCCAGAGGCACATGATCAGTGTATGATAGCAAACATGATCAGCGCATGATCAGTCACATGATCAGCGCCATTAAGTCACGTGATCACTACATGATAGTCATGTGATCAGTCCATGCTCAGTCACGGTATCAGTGCATGATCAGCCACGTGATCAGTGCATGATCTGTCACATGATTAGTGTATGATCATCCACGTGATCAGTGCATGGGCAGTCATGTGATCAGTGCATGATATAGACGTGATCAGTGCATGATCAGTCACGTGATCAGTGCATGATAGCCACGTGATCAGTGCATGATCAGTCACCTGATGGGTGTATGATCATTCACGTGACCTGTACATGGTAGCTACATGATCATTGCATGATCAGCCACGTGAGTAGTGCATGATAGCCACGTGATCAGTGCATGATCAGTCACGTGATCAGTACATGGTAGCTGCGTGATCATGCATGATCAGCCACGTGATCAGTGCATGATAGCCACGTGATCAGTGCATGATCAGCCACGTGATCAGTGCATGATCAGTCACGTGATCAGTGCATGATCAGTCACGTGATCAGTGCATGATAGCCGTGATCAGTGCATGATCAGCCACGTGATCAGTGCATGATAGCCACGTGATCAGTGCATGATCAGCCACGTGATCAGTGCATGATCAGTCACGTGATCAGTGCATGATCAGCCACGTGATCAGTGCATGATCAGCCACGTGATCAGTGCATGATCAGCCACGTGATCAGTGCATGATAGCCACGTGATCAGTGCATGATCAGTCACGTGATCAGTGCATGATCAGTCACGTGATCAGTGTGTGATCAGCCACGTGAACAGTGCATGCTCAGTCACGTGATCAGGGCCTGCTGAGCTGCGTGATTACTGTCTGCTCATCTGCTTGACAATTGCCAGCTGAGCTGCACGATTCCTGCCTGTCATCTGCTTGACAATTGCCACCTGTGCTGCGTAATTCCTGCCTGCTCATCTGCTTGATTATTGCCAGCTGAGCAGCATGATTTCTCAGAGGTGAGTTCCATGATTATAGCCTGCTGACTGATTCGTGCCTACTCAGCTCTATGTTCATTGCCTCCAGAGGCACATGATCAGTGTATGACACCAAACATGATCAGCACATGATCAGTCACATGATCAGTGCATGATAAGCCACGTGATCAGTGCATGATCAGTCATGTGATCAGTGCATGATCAGTCATGTGACAGTGCATGGTAGCTGCGTGATCAGTGCATGATCAGCCACGTGATCAGTGCATGATAGCCACGTGATCAGTGCATGATCAGTCACGTGATCAGTGCATGATCAGTCACGTGATCAGTGCATGATCAGTCACGTGATCAGTGCATGATCAGTCACGTGATCAGTGCATGATCAGTCACGTGATCAGTGCATGGCAGCTCCGTGATCAGTGCATGATCAGCCACGTGATCAGTGCATGATAGCCACGTGATCAGTGCATGATAGCCACGTGATCAGTGCATGATCAGTCACGTGATCGTGTGTGATCAGCCACGTGATCAGTGCATGATAGCCACGTGATCAGTGCATGATAGCCACGTGATCAGTGCATGATCAGTCACGTGATCAGTGCATGATCAGTCACGTGATCAGTGTGATCAGCCACGTGATCAGTGCATGATCAGCCACGTGATCAGTGCATGATCAGTCACGTGATCAGTGCATGATCAGTCACGTGATCAGTGCATGATAGCCACGTGATCAGTGCATGATCAGCCACGTGATCAGTGCATGATAGCCACGTGATCAGTGCATGATAGCCACGTGATCAGTGCATGATAGCCACGTGATCAGTGCATGATCAGTCACGTGATCATGTGTGATCAGCCACGTGATCAGTGCATGATGAGCCACGTGATCAGTGCATGATCAATTACGTGATCAGTGCATGATCAGTCACGTGACAGTACATGGTTGCTACGTGATCAGTGCATGATCAGCCACGTGATCAGTGCATGATAGCCACGTGATCAGTGCATGATCAGTCACGTGATCAGTGCATGATCAGTCACGTGATCAGTGCATGATCATTGACGTGATCAGTGCATGATCAGTCACGTGACCAGTATATGGTAGCTACGTGATCATTGCATGACAGCCACGTGATCAGTGCATGATAGCCACGTGATGTGTGCATGAGTTACGTGATCAGTGTATGATCAGCCACGTGATCAGTGCATGAGTGCCACGTGATCAGTGCATGATAGTCACGTGACAGTGTGTGATCAGCCACGTGATCAGTGCATGATCAGCCACGTGATCAGTGCATGATAGCCACGTGATCAGTGCATGATCAGTTACGTGATCAGTGCATGATCAGCCACGTGATCAGTGCATGGTCAGACACGTGATCAGTGCATGATCAGCCACGTGATCAGTGCATGATAGCCACGTGATCAGTGCATGATCATCACGTGATCAGTGCATGATCAGCCACGTGATCAGTGCATGATCAGTTACGTGATCAGTGCATGATCAGTCACGTGACCAGTACATGGTTGCTACGTGATCATTGCATGATCAGCCACGTGAGCAGTGCATGATAGCCACGTGATGTGTGCATGAGTTACGTGAGCAGAGTATGATCAGCCACGTGATCAGTGCATGAGTGCCACGTGATCAGTGCATGATATGTCACGTGACAGTGTGTGATCAGCCACGTGATCAGTGCATGTTCAGCCACGTGATCAGTGCATGATAGCCACGTGATCAGTGCATGATCAGTTACGTGAGCAGTGTATGATCAGCCACGTGATCAGTGCATGGTCAGACACGTGAACAGTGTATGATCAGCCACGTGATCAGTGCATGATATCCACGTGATCAGTGCATGATCATCACGTGATCAGTGTATGATCAGCCACGTGAACAGTGCATGCTCAGTCACGTGATCAGGGCCTGCTGAGCTGCGTGATTACTGTCTGCTCATCTGCTTGACAATTGCCAGCTGAGCTGCACGATTCCTGCCTGTCATCTGCTTGACAATTGCCAGCTGTGCTGCGTAATTCCTGCCTGCTCAGCTGCTTGATTATTGCCAGCTGAGCAGCATGATTCCTCACACCTGAGTTCCATGATTATTGCCTGCTGACTGTTTGATTCGTGCCTACTCAGCTCTTTGTTTATTGCCTCCAGAGGCACATGATCAGTGTATGATAGCAAACATGATCAGCGCATGATCAGTCACATGATCAGCGCCATTAAGTCACGTGATCACTACATGATAGTCATGTGATCAGTCCATGCTCAGTCACGGTATCAGTGCATGATCAGCCACGTGATCAGTGCATGATCTGTCACATGATTAGTGTATGATCATCCACGTGATCAGTGCATGGGCAGTCATGTGATCAGTGCATGATATAGACGTGATCAGTGCATGATCAGTCACGTGATCAGTGCATGATCAGCCACGTGATCAGTGCATGATCAGCCACGTGATCAGTGCATGATCAGTCACGTGACCAGTACATGGTAGCTACGTGATCATTGCATGATCAGCCACGTGAGCAGTGCATGATAGCCACGTGATCAGTGCATGATCAGTCACGTGATCAGTGCATGATCAGTCACGTGATCAGTGCATGATCAGCCACGTGATCAGTGCATGATCAGCCACGTGATCAGTGCATGATAGCCACGTGATCAGTGCATGATCAGTCACGTGATCATGTGTGATCAGCCACGTGATCAGTGCATGATCAGCCACGTGATCAGTGCATGATCAGTTACGTGATCAGTGCATGATCAGTCACGTGATCAGTGCATGATAGCCACGTGATCAGTGCATGATCAGCCACGTGATCAGTGCATGATAGCCACGTGATCAGTGCATGATCAGTTACGTGAGCAGTGTATGATCAGCCACGTGATCAGTGCATGGTCAGACACGTGAACAGTGTATGATCAGCCACGTGATCAGTGCATGATATCCAAGTGATCAGTGCATGATCATCACGTGATCAGTGTATGATCAGCCACGTGAACAGTGCATGCTCAGTCACGTGATCTGGGCCTGCTGAGCTGCGTGATTACTGTCTGCTCATCTGCTTGACAATTGCCAGCTGAGCTGCACGATTCCTGCCTGTCATCTGCTTGACAATTGCCAGCTGTGCTGCGTAATTCCTGCCTGCTCAGCTGCTTGATTATTGCCAGCTGAGCAGCATGATTCCTCACAGCTGAGTTCCATGATTATTGCCTGCTGACTGTTTGATTCGTGCCTACTCAGCTCTTTGTTTATTGCCTCCAGAGGCACATGATCAGTGTATGATAGCAAACATGATCAGCGCATGATCAGTCACATGATCAGCGCCATTAAGTCACGTGATCACTACATGATAGTCATGTGATCAGTCCATGCTCAGTCACGGTATCAGTGCATGATCAGCCACGTGATCAGTGCATGATCTGTCACATGATTAGTGTATGATCATCCACGTGATCAGTGCATGGGCAGTCATGTGATCAGTGCATGATATAGACGTGATCAGTGCATGATCAGTCTCGTGATCAGTGCATGATAGCCACGTGATCAGTGCATGATCAGTCACCTGATGGGTGTATGATCATTCACGTGACCTGTACATGGTAGCTACATGATCATTGCATGATCAGCCACGTGAGTAGTGCATGATAGCCACGTGATCAGTGCATGATCAGTCACGTGATCAGTGCATGATCAGTCATGTGACCAGTACATGGTAGCTGCGTGATCATGCATGATCAGCCACGTGATCAGTGCATGATAGCCACGTGATCAGTGCATGATCAGTCACGTGATCAGTGCATGATCAGTCACGTGATCAGTGCATGATCAGCCACGTGATCAGTGCATGATCAGCCACGTGATCAGTGCATGATCAGTCACGTGATCAGTGCATGATCAGCCACGTGATCAGTGCATGATCAGTCATGTGATCAGTGCATGATATAGACGTGATCAGTGCATGATCAGTCACGTGATCAGTGCATGATAGCCACGTGATCAGTGCATGATCAGTCACGTGATCATGTGTGATCAGCCACGTGATCAGTGCATGATGAGCCACGTGATCAGTGCATGATCAGCCACGTGATCAGTGCATGATCAGTCACGTGATCAGTGCATGATAGCCACGTGATCAGTGCATGATCAGCCACGTGATCAGTGCATGATAGCCACGTGATCAGTGCATGATCAGTCACGTGATCAGTGCATGATCAGTCACGTGATCAGTGCATGATAGCCACGTGATCAGTGCATGATCAGCCACGTGATCAGTGCATGATCAGCCACGTGAACAGTGCATGCTCAGTCACGTGATCAGGGCCTGCTGAGCTGCGTGATTACTGTCTGCTCATCTGCTTGACAATTGCCAGCTGAGCTGCACGATTCCTGCCTGTCATCTGCTTGACAATTGCCAGCTGTGCTGCGTAATTCCTGCCTGCTCAGCTGCTTGATTATTGCCAGCTGAGCAGCATGATTCCTCACACCTGAGTTCCATGATTATTGCCTGCTGACTGTTTGATTCGTGCCTACTCAGCTCTTTGTTTATTGCCTCCAGAGGCACATGATCAGTGTATGATAGCAAACATGATCAGTGCATGATCAGTCACATGATCAGCGCCATTAAGTCACGTGATCACTACATGATAGTCATGTGATCAGTCCATGCTCAGTCACGTGATCAGTGCATGATCAGCCACGTGATCAGTGCATGATCAGTCATGTGATCAGTGCATGATATAGACGTGATCAGTGCATGATCAGTCAGTGATCAGTGCATGATAGCCACGTGATCAGTGCATGATCAGTCACCTGATGGGTGTATGATCATTCACGTGACCAGTACATGGTAGCTACATGATCATTGCATGATCAGCCACGTGAGTAGTGCATGATAGCCACGTGATCAGTGCATGATCAGTCACGTGATCAGTGCATGATCAGTCATGTGACCAGTACATGGTAGCTGCGTGATCATGCATGATCAGCCACGTGATCAGTGCATGATAGCCACGTGATCAGTGCATGATCAGCCACGTGATCAGTGCATGATCAGTCACGTGATCAGTGCATGATCAGTCACGTGACCAGTACATGGTAGCTGCGTGATCATGCATGATCAGCCACGTGATCAGTGCATGATAGCCACGTGATCAGTGCATGATCAGTCACGTGATCAGTGCATGATCAGTCACGTGATCAGTGCATGATCAGCCACGTGATCAGTGCATGATCAGCCACGTGATCAGTGCATGATAGCCACGTGATCAGTGCATGATCAGTCACGTGATCATGTGTGATCAGCCACGTGATCAGTGCATGATGAGCCACGTGATCAGTGCATGATCAATTACGTGATCAGTGCATGATCAGTCACGTGATCAGTGCATGATTGCCACGTGATCAGTGCATGATCAGCCACGTGATCAGTGCATGATAGCCACGTGATCAGTGCATGATCAGTTACGTGAGCAGTGTATGATCAGCCACGTGATCAGTGCATGGTCAGACACGTGAACAGTGTATGATCAGCCACGTGATCAGTGCATGATATCCAAGTGATCAGTGCATGATCATCACGTGATCAGTGTATGATCAGCCACGTGAACAGTGCATGCTCAGTCACGTGATCTGGGCCTGCTGAGCTGCGTGATTACTGTCTGCTCATCTGCTTGACAATTGCCAGCTGAGCTGCACGATTCCTGCCTGTCATCTGCTTGACAATTGCCAGCTGTGCTGCGTAATTCCTGCCTGCTCAGCTGCTTGATTATTGCCAGCTGAGCAGCATGATTCCTCACACCTGAGTTCCATGATTATTGCCTGCTGACTGTTTGATTCGTGCCTACTCAGCTCTTTGTTTATTGCCTCCAGAGGCACATGATCAGTGTATGATAGCAAACATGATCAGCGCATGATCAGTCACATGATCAGCGCCATTAAGTCACGTGATCACTACATGATAGTCATGTGATCAGTCCATGCTCAGTCACGGTATCAGTGCATGATCAGCCACGTGATCAGTGCATGATCTGTCACAAGATTAGTGTATGATCATGCACGTGATCAGTGCATGGGCAGTCATGTGATCAGTGCATGATATAGACGTGATCAGTGCATGATCAGTCTCGTGATCAGTGCATGATAGCCACGTGATCAGTGCATGATCAGTCACCTGATCAGTGTATGATCATCCACGTGATCAGTGCATGGGCAGTCATGTGATCAGTGCATGATCAGACCGTGATCAGTGCATGATCAGTCACGTGATCAGTGCATGATAGCCACGTGATCAGTGCATGATCAGTCACGTGATCAGTGCATGATCAGTCACGTGACCAGTGCATGATAGCCACGTGATCAGTGCATGATCAGCCACGTGATCAGTGCATGATCAGCCACGTGATCAGTGCATGATCAGCCACGTGATCAGTGCATGATCAGGCACGTGATCAGTGCATGTCAGCCACGTGATCAGTGCATGATAGCCACGTGATCAGTGCATGATCAGTCACGTGATCAGTGCATGATCAGTTACGTGATCAGTGCATGATCAGCCACGTGATCAGTGCATGATCAGCCACGTGATCAGTGCATGATCAATTACGTGATCAGTGCATGATCAGTCACGTGACCAGTACATGGTAGCTACGTGATCATTGCATGATCAGCCACGTGATCAGTGCATGATAGCCACGTGATCAGTGCATGATAGCCACGTGATCAGTGCATGATCAGTCATGTGATACGTGTGTGATCAGCCACGTGATCAGTGCATGATATCCACGTGATCAGTGCATGACAGCCACGTGATCAGTGCATGAGAGCCACGTGATCAGTGCATGATCAGTCACGTGATACATGTGTGATCAGCCACGTGATCAGTGCATGATGAGCCACGTGATCAGTGCAGGATCAATTACGTGATCAGTGCATGATCAGTCACGTGACCAGTACATGGTTGCTACGTGATCATTGCATGATCAGCCACGTGAGCAGAGCATGATAGCCACGTGATCAGTGCATGATCAGTCACGTGATCAGTACATGATCAGTCACGTGAACAGTGCATGATCATTTACGTGATCTTTGCATGATCAGTCACGTGACCAGTATATGGTTGCTACGTGATCATTCCATGACGAGCCACGTGAGCAGTGCATGATAGCCACGTGATGTGTGCATGAGTTACGTGAGCAGAGTATGATCAGCCACGTGATCAGTGCATGAGTGCCACGTGATCAGTGCATGATATGTCACGTGACAGGTGTGTGATCAGCCACGTGAACAGTGCATGTTCAGCCACGTGATCAGTGCATGATAGCCACGTGATCAGTGCATGATCAGTTACGTGAGCAGTGTATGATCAGCCACGTGATCAGTGCATGGTCAGACACGTGAACAGTGTATGATCAGCCACGTGATCAGTGCATGATATCCAAGTGATCAGTGCATGATCATCACGTGATCAGTGTATGATCAGCCACGTGAACAGTGCATGCTCAGTCACGTGATCTGGGCCTGCTGAGCTGCGTGATTACTGTCTGCTCATCTGCTTGACAATTGCCAGCTGAGCTGCACGATTCCTGCCTGTCATCTGCTTGACAATTGCCAGCTGTGCTGCGTAATTCCTGCCTGCTCAGCTGCTTGATTATTGCCAGCTGAGCAGCATGATTCCTCACACCTGAGTTCCATGATTATTGCCTGCTGACTGTTTGATTCGTGCCTACTCAGCTCTTTGTTTATTGCCTCCAGAGGCACATGATCAGTGTATGATAGCAAACATGATCAGCGCATGATCAGTCACATGATCAGCGCCATTAAGTCACGTGATCACTACATGATAGTCATGTGATCAGTCCATGCTCAGTCACGGTATCAGTGCATGATCAGCCACGTGATCAGTGCATGATCTGTCACAAGATTAGTGTATGATCATCCACGTGATCAGTGCATGGGCAGTCATGTGATCAGTGCATGATATAGACGTGATCAGTGCATGATCAGTCTCGTGATCAGTGCATGATAGCCACGTGATCAGTGCATGATCAGTCACCTGATGGGTGTATGATCATTCACGTGACCTGTACATGGTAGCTACATGATCATTGCATGATCAGCCACGTGAGTAGTGCATGATAGCCACGTGATCACTGCATGATCAGTCACGTGATCAGTGCATGATCAGTCATGTGACCAGTACATGGTAGCTGCGTGATCATGCATGATCAGCCACGTGAGCAGTGCATGATAGCCACGTGATCAGTGCATGATCAGACACGTGATCAGTGCATGATCAGTCACGTGATCAGTGCATGATCAGTCACGTGATCAGTGCATGATAGCTGCGTGATCATGCATGATCAGCCACGTGATCAGTGCATGATAGCCACGTGATCAGTGCATGATCAGCCACGTGATCAGTGCATGATCAGTCACGTGATCAGTGCATGATCAGCCACGTGATCAGTGCATGATCAGCCACGTGATCAGTGCATGATCAGCCACGTGATCAGTGCATGATAGCCACGTGATCAGTGCATGATCAGTCACGTGATCAGTGCATGATCAGTCACGTGATCAGTGTGTGATCAGCCACGTGAACAGTGCATGCTCAGTCACGTGATCAGGGCCTGCTGAGCTGCGTGATTACTGTCTGCTCATCTGCTTGACAATTGCCAGCTGAGCTGCACGATTCCTGCCTGTCAGCTGCTTGACAATTGCCACCTGTGCTGCGTAATTCCTGCCTGCTCATCTACTTGATTATTGCCAGCTGAGCAGCATGATTTCTCAGAGGTGAGTTCCATGATTATAGCCTGCTGACTGATTCCTGCCTACTCAGCTCTATGTTCATTGCCTCCATAGGCACATGATCAGTGTGTGACACCAAACATGATCAGTGCATGATCAGTCACATGATCAGTGCATGATAAGCCACGTGATCAGTGCATGATCAATTACGTGATCAGTGCATGATCAGTCACGTGACAGTGCATGGTAGCTGCGTGATCAGTGCATGATCAGCCACGTGATCAGTGCATGATAGCCACGTGATCAGTGCATGATCAGTCACGTGATCAGTGCATGATCAGTCACGTGATCAGTGCATGATCAGTCACGTGATCAGTGCATGATCAATTACGTGATCAGTGCATGATCAGTCACGTGATCAGTGCATGGCAGCTCCGTGATCATTGCATGATCAGCCACGTGATCAGTGCATGATAGCCACGTGATCAGTGCATGATAGCCACGTGATCAGTGCATGATCAGTCACGTGATAGTGTGTGATCAGCCACGTGATCAGTGCATGATATCCACGTGATCAGTGCATGATAGCCACGTGATCAGTGCATGATCAGTCACGTGATCAGTGCATGATCAGTCACGTGATCAGTGTGATCAGCCACGTGATCAGTGCATGATCAGCCACGTGATCAGTGCATGATCAATCACGTGATCAGTGCATGATCAGTCACGTGATCAGTGCATGATAGCTACGTGATCAGTGCATGATCAGCCACGTGATCAGTGCATGATAGCCACGTGATCAGTGCATGATCAGCCACGTGATCAGTGCATGATCAGCCACGTGATCAGTGCATGATCAGTCACGTGATCAGTGTGTGATCAGCCACGTGATCAGTGCATGATGAGCCACGTGATCAGTGCATGATCAATTACGTGATCAGTGCATGATCAGTCACGTGACAGTACATGGTTGCTACGTGATCAGTGCATGATCAGCCACGTGAGCAGTGCATGATAGCCACGTGATCAGTGCATGATCAGTCACGTGATCAGTGCATGATCAGTCACGTGATCAGTGCATGATCATTCACGTGATCAGTGCATGATCAGTCACGTGACCAGTATATGGTAGCTACGTGATCATTGCATGACAGCCACGTGATCAGTGCATGATAGCCACGTGATCAGTGCATGAGTTACGTGATCAGTGTATGATCAGCCACGTGATCAGTGCATGAGTGCCACGTGATCAGTGCATGATAGTCACGTGATCAGTGCATGATCAGCCACGTGATCAGTGCATGATCAGCCACGTGATCAGTGCATGATAGCCACGTGATCAGTGCATGATCAGTCACGTGATCAGTGCATGATCAGCCACGTGATCAGTGCATGATCAGTCACGTGATCAGTGCATGATCAGCCACGTGATCAGTGCATGATATCCACGTGATCAGTGCATGATCATCACGTGATCAGTGCATGATCAGCCACGTGATCAGTGCATGATCAGTCACGTGATCAGTGCATGATCAGTCACGTGATCAGTGCATGGTTGCTACGTGATCAGTGCATGATCAGCCACGTGATCAGTGCATGATAGCCACGTGTGTGCATGAGCCACGTGAGCAGAGCATGATAGCCACGTGATCAGTGCATGATCAGTCACGTGATCAGTACATGATCAGTCACGTGAACAGTGCATGATCATTTACGTGATCTGTGCATGATCAGTCACGTGACCAGTATATGGTAGCTACGTGATCATTCCATGACGCCACGTGAGCAGTGCATGATAGCCACGTGATGTGTGCATGAGTTACGTGAGCAGAGTATGATCAGCCACGTGATCAGTGCATGAGTGCCACGTGATCAGTGCATGATATGTCACGTGACAGGTGTGTGATCAGCCACGTGAACAGTGCATGTTCAGCCACGTGATCAGTGCATGATAGCCACGTGATCAGTGCATGATCAGTTACGTGAGCAGTGTATGATCAGCCACGTGATCAGTGCATGGTCAGACACGTGAACAGTGTATGATCAGCCACGTGATCAGTGCATGATATCCAAGTGATCAGTGCATGATCATCACGTGATCAGTGTATGATCAGCCACGTGAACAGTGCATGCTCAGTCACGTGATCTGGGCCTGCTGAGCTGCGTGATTACTGTCTGCTCATCTGCTTGACAATTGCCAGCTGAGCTGCACGATTCCTGCCTGTCATCTGCTTGACAATTGCCAGCTGTGCTGCGTAATTCCTGCCTGCTCAGCTGCTTGATTATTGCCAGCTGAGCAGCATGATTCCTCACACCTGAGTTCCATGATTATTGCCTGCTGACTGTTTGATTCGTGCCTACTCAGCTCTTTGTTTATTGCCTCCAGAGGCACATGATCAGTGTATGATAGCAAACATGATCAGCGCATGATCAGTCACATGATCAGCGCCATTAAGTCACGTGATCACTACATGATAGTCATGTGATCAGTCCATGCTCAGTCACGGTATCAGTGCATGATCAGCCACGTGATCAGTGCATGATCTGTCACAAGATTAGTGTATGATCATCCACGTGATCAGTGCATGGGCAGTCATGTGATCAGTGCATGATATAGACGTGATCAGTGCATGATCAGTCTCGTGATCAGTGCATGATAGCCACGTGATCAGTGCATGATCAGTCACCTGATGGGTGTATGATCATTCACGTGACCTGTACATGGTAGCTACATGATCATTGCATGATCAGCCACGTGAGTAGTGCATGATAGCCACGTGATCACTGCATGATCAGTCACGTGATCAGTGCATGATCAGTCATGTGACCAGTACATGGTAGCTGCGTGATCATGCATGATCAGCCACGTGAGCAGTGCATGATAGCCACGTGATCAGTGCATGATCAGTCACGTGATCAGTGCATGATCAGTCACGTGATCAGTGCATGATAGTCACGTGATCAGTGCATGATAGACGTGATCAGTGCATGATCAGTCACGTGATCAGTGCATGATCAGCCACGTGATCAGTGCATGATCAGCCACGTGATCAGTGCATGATCAGTCACGTGATCAGTGCATGATCAGTCACGTGATCAGTGCATGGTAGCTGCGTGATCATGCATGATCAGCCACGTGATCAGTGCATGATAGCCACGTGATCAGTGCATGATCAGTCACGTGATCAGTGCATGATCAGTCACGTGATCAGTGCATGATCAGCCACGTGATCAGTGCATGATCAGTCACGTGATCAGTGCATGATCAGCCACGTGATCAGTGCATGATAGCCACGTGATCAGTGCATGATCAGTCACGTGATCAGTGCATGATCAGTCACGTGATCAGTGCATGATCAGCCACGTGATCAGTGCATGATCAGCCACGTGATCAGTGCATGATCAATTACGTGATCAGTGCATGATCAGTCACGTGATCAGTGCATGATAGCTACGTGATCAGTGCATGATCAGCCACGTGATCAGTGCATGATAGCCACGTGATCAGTGCATGATCAGCCACGTGATCAGTGCATGATCAGTCACGTGATAGTGTATGATCAGCCACGTGATCAGTGCATGATAGCCACGTGATCAGTGCATGATCAGCCACGTGATCAGTGCATGATCAGCCACGTGATCAGTGCATGATCAGTCACGTGATCAGTGCATGATCAGCCACGTGATCAGTGCATGATAGCCACGTGATCAGTGCATGATAGCCACGTGATCAGTGCATGATCAGTCACGTGATAGTGTGTGATCAGCCACGTGATCAGTGCATGATAGCCACGTGATCAGTGCATGATCAGTCACGTGATCATGATGATCAGCCACGTGATCAGTGCATGATCAGCCACGTGATCAGTGCATGATCAATTACGTGATCAGTGCATGATCAGTCACGTGATCAGTGCATGGTAGCTACGTGATCAGTGCATGATCAGCCACGTGATCAGTGCATGATAGCCACGTGATCAGTGCATGATCAGTCACGTGATCAGTGCATGATCAGTCACGTGATCAGTGCATGATCAGTCACGTGATCAGTGCATGATCAGTCACGTGACCAGTACATGGTAGCTACGTGATCATTGCATGATCAGCCACGTGATCAGTGCATGATAGCCACGTGATCAGTGCATGAGTCACGTGATCAGTGTATGATCAGCCACGTGATCAGTGCATGATGCCACGTGATCAGTGCATGATAGTCACGTGATCAGTGTGTGATCAGCCACGTGATCAGTGCATGATCAGCCACGTGATCAGTGCATGATAGCCACGTGATCAGTGCATGATCAGTTACGTGATCAGTGCATGATCAGCCACGTGATCAGTGCATGGTCAGTCACGTGATCAGTGCATGATCAGCCACGTGATCAGTGCATGATAGCCACGTGATCAGTGCATGATCAGTCACGTGATCAGTGCATGATCAGTCACGTGATCAGTGCATGATCAGTTACGTGATCAGTGCATGATCAGTCACGTGACCAGTACATGGTAGCTACGTGATCATTGCATGATCAGCCACGTGAGCAGTGCATGATAGCCACGTGATGTGTGCATGAGTTACGTGAGCAGAGTATGATCAGCCACGTGATCAGTGCATGAGTGCCACGTGATCAGTGCATGATATGTCACGTGACAGTGTGTGATCAGCCACGTGAACAGTGCATGATCAGCCACGTGATCAGTGCATGATAGCCACGTGATCAGTGCATGATCAGTTACGTGAGCAGTGTATGATCAGCCACGTGATCAGTGCATGGTCAGACACGTGAACAGTGTATGATCAGCCACGTGATCAGTGCATGATATCCACGTGATCAGTGCATGATCATCACGTGATCAGTGTATGATCAGCCACGTGAACAGTGCATGCTCAGTCACGTGATCTGGGCCTGCTGAGCTGCGTGATTACTGTCTGCTCATCTGCTTGACAATTGCCAGCTGAGCTGCACGATTCCTGCCTGTCATCTGCTTGACAATTGCCAGCTGTGCTGCGTAATTCCTGCCTGCTCAGCTGCTTGATTATTGCCAGCTGAGCAGCATGATTCCTCACACCTGAGTTCCATGATTATTGCCTGCTGACTGTTTGATTCGTGCCTACTCAGCTCTTTGTTTATTGCCTCCAGAGGCACATGATCAGTGTATGATAGCAAACATGATCAGCGCATGATCAGTCACATGATCAGCGCCATTAAGTCACGTGATCACTACATGATAGTCATGTGATCAGTCCATGCTCAGTCACGGTATCAGTGCATGATCAGCCACGTGATCAGTGCATGATCTGTCACATGATTAGTGTATGATCATCCACGTGATCAGTGCATGGGCAGTCATGTGATCAGTGCATGATATAGACGTGATCAGTGCATGATCAGTCTCGTGATCAGTGCATGATCAGCCACGTGATCAGTGCATGATCAGCCACGTGATCAGTGCATGATCAGTCACGTGACCAGTACATGGTAGCTACGTGATCATTGCATGATCAGCCACGTGAGCAGTGCATGATAGCCACGTGATCAGTGCATGATCAGTCACGTGATCAGTGCATGATCAGTCACGTGATCAGTGCATGATCAGCCACGTGATCAGTGCATGATCAGCCACGTGATCAGTGCATGATAGCCACGTGATCAGTGCATGATCAGTCACGTGATCATGTGTGATCAGCCACGTGATCAGTGCATGATCAGCCACGTGATCAGTGCATGATCAGTTACGTGATCAGTGCATGATCAGTCACGTGATCAGTGCATGATAGCCACGTGATCAGTGCATGATCAGCCACGTGATCAGTGCATGATAGCCACGTGATCAGTGCATGATCAGTTACGTGAGCAGTGTATGATCAGCCACGTGATCAGTGCATGGTCAGACACGTGAACAGTGTATGATCAGCCACGTGATCAGTGCATGATATCCAAGTGATCAGTGCATGATCATCACGTGATCAGTGTATGATCAGCCACGTGAACAGTGCATGCTCAGTCACGTGATCTGGGCCTGCTGAGCTGCGTGATTACTGTCTGCTCATCTGCTTGACAATTGCCAGCTGAGCTGCACGATTCCTGCCTGTCATCTGCTTGACAATTGCCAGCTGTGCTGCGTAATTCCTGCCTGCTCAGCTGCTTGATTATTGCCAGCTGAGCAGCATGATTCCTCACACCTGAGTTCCATGATTATTGCCTGCTGACTGTTTGATTCGTGCCTACTCAGCTCTTTGTTTATTGCCTCCAGAGGCACATGATCAGTGTATGATAGCAAACATGATCAGCGCATGATCAGTCACATGATCAGCGCCATTAAGTCACGTGATCACTACATGATAGTCATGTGATCAGTCCATGCTCAGTCACGGTATCAGTGCATGATCAGCCACGTGATCAGTGCATGATCTGTCACATGATTAGTGTATGATCATCCACGTGATCAGTGCATGGGCAGTCATGTGATCAGTGCATGATATAGACGTGATCAGTGCATGATCAGTCACGTGATCAGTGCATGATAGCCACGTGATCAGTGCATGATCAGTCACCTGATGGGTGTATGATCATTCACGTGACCTGTACATGGTAGCTACATGATCATTGCATGATCAGCCACGTGAGTAGTGCATGATAGCCACGTGATCAGTGCATGATCAGTCACGTGATCAGTGCATGATCAGTCATGTGACCAGTACATGGTAGCTGCGTGATCATGCATGATCAGCCACGTGAGCAGTGCATGATAGCCACGTGATCAGTGCATGATCAGTCACGTGATCAGTGCATGATCAGTCACGTGATCAGTGCATGATCAGCCACGTGATCAGTGCATGATCAGCCACGTGATCAGTGCATGATCAGTCACGTGATCAGTGCATGATCAGCCACGTGATCAGTGCATGATCAGTCACGTGATCAGTGCATGATATAGACGTGATCAGTGCATGATCAGTCACGTGATCAGTGCATGATAGCCACGTGATCAGTGCATGATCAGTCACGTGATCATGTGTGATCAGCCACGTGATCAGTGCATGATAGCCACGTGATCAGTGCATGATCAGCCACGTGATCAGTGCATGATCAGTCACGTGATCAGTGCATGATTGCCACGTGATCAGTGCATGATCAGCCACGTGATCAGTGCATGATAGCCACGTGATCAGTGCATGATCAGTCACGTGATCAGTGCATGATCAGTCACGTGATCAGTGCATGATAGCCACGTGATCAGTGCATGATCAGCCACGTGATCAGTGCATGATCAGCCACGTGAACAGTGCATGCTCAGTCACGTGATCAGGGCCTGCTGAGCTGCGTGATTACTGTCTGCTCATCTGCTTGACAATTGCCAGCTGAGCTGCACGATTCCTGCCTGTCATCTGCTTGACAATTGCCAGCTGTGCTGCGTAATTCCTGCCTGCTCAGCTGCTTGATTATTGCCAGCTGAGCAGCATGATTCCTCACAGCTGAGTTCCATGATTATTGCCTGCTGACTGTTTGATTCGTGCCTACTCAGCTCTTTGTTTATTGCCTCCAGAGGCACATGATCAGTGTATGATAGCAAACATGATCAGTGCATGATCAGTCACATGATCAGCGCCATTAAGTCACGTGATCACTACATGATAGTCATGTGATCAGTCCATGCTCAGTCACGTGATCAGTGCATGATCAGCCACGTGATCAGTGCATGATCAGTCACGTGATCAGTGCATGATATAGACGTGATCAGTGCATGATCAGTCTAGTGATCAGTGCATGATAGCCACGTGATCAGTGCATGATCAGTCACCTGATGGGTGTATGATCATTCACGTGACCTGTACATGGTAGCTACATGATCATTGCATGATCAGCCACGTGAGTAGTGCATGATAGCCACGTGATCAGTGCATGATCAGTCACGTGATCAGTGCATGATCAGTCATGTGACCAGTACATGGTAGCTGCGTGATCATGCATGATCAGCCACGTGATCAGTGCATGATAGCCACGTGATCAGTGCATGATCAGTCACGTGATCAGTGCATGATCAGTCACGTGATCAGTGCATGATCAGTCACGTGATCAGTGCATGGTAGCTGCGTGATCATGCATGATCAGCCACGTGATCAGTGCATGATAGCCACGTGATCAGTGCATGATCAGTCACGTGATCAGTGCATGATCAGTCACGTGATCAGTGCATGATCAGCCACGTGATCAGTGCATGATCAGCCACGTGATCAGTGCATGATCAGCCACGTGATCAGTGCATGATCAGTCACGTGATCATGTGTGATCAGCCACGTGATCAGTGCATGATGAGCCACGTGATCAGTGCATGATCAGCCACGTGATCAGTGCATGATCAGTCACGTGATCAGTGCATGATTGCCACGTGATCAGTGCATGATCAGCCACGTGATCAGTGCATGATAGCCACGTGATCAGTGCATGATCAGTTACGTGAGCAGTGTATGATCAGCCACGTGATCAGTGCATGGTCAGACACGTGAACAGTGTATGATCAGCCACGTGATCAGTGCATGATATCCAAGTGATCAGTGCATGATCATCACGTGATCAGTGTATGATCAGCCACGTGAACAGTGCATGCTCAGTCACGTGATCTGGGCCTGCTGAGCTGCGTGATTACTGTCTGCTCATCTGCTTGACAATTGCCAGCTGAGCTGCACGATTCCTGCCTGTCATCTGCTTGACAATTGCCAGCTGTGCTGCGTAATTCCTGCCTGCTCAGCTGCTTGATTATTGCCAGCTGAGCAGCATGATTCCTCACACCTGAGTTCCATGATTATTGCCTGCTGACTGTTTGATTCGTGCCTACTCAGCTCTTTGTTTATTGCCTCCAGAGGCACATGATCAGTGTATGATAGCAAACATGATCAGCGCATGATCAGTCACATGATCAGCGCCATTAAGTCACGTGATCACTACATGATAGTCATGTGATCAGTCCATGCTCAGTCACGGTATCAGTGCATGATCAGCCACGTGATCAGTGCATGATCTGTCACATGATTAGTGTATGATCATCCACGTGATCAGTGCATGGGCAGTCATGTGATCAGTGCATGATATAGACGTGATCAGTGCATGATCAGTCTCGTGATCAGTGCATGATAGCCACGTGATCAGTGCATGATCAGTCACCTGATCAGTGTATGATCATTCACGTGATCAGTGCATGGCAGTCATGTGATCAGTGCATGATCATCACGTGATCAGTGCATGATCAGTCACGTGATCAGTGCATGATAGCCACGTGATCAGTGCATGATCAGTCACGTGATCAGTGCATGATCAGTCACGTGACCAGTACATGGTAGCGTGATCAGTGCATGATCAGCCACGTGATCAGTGCATGATAGCCACGTGATCAGTGCATGATCAGCCACGTGATCAGTGCATGATCAGCCACGTGATCAGTGCATGATCAGCCACGTGATCAGTGCATGATAGCCACGTGATCAGTGCATGATCAGTCACGTGATCAGTGCATGATCAGTCACGTGATCAGTGCATGATCAGCCACGTGATCAGTGCATGATCAGCCACGTGATCAGTGCATGATCAATTACGTGATCAGTGCATGATCAGTCACGTGACCAGTACATGGTAGCTACGTGATCATTGCATGATCAGCCACGTGATCAGTGCATGATAGCCACGTGATCAGTGCATGATAGCCACGTGATCAGTGCATGATCAGTCACGTGATACGTGTGTGATCAGCCACGTGATCAGTGCATGATATCCACGTGATCAGTGCATGACAGCCACGTGATCAGTGCATGATAGCCACGTGATCAGTGCATGATCAGTCACGTGATCATGTGTGATCAGCCACGTGATCAGTGCATGATCAGCCACGTGATCAGTGCATGATCAATTACGTGATCAGTGCATGATCAGTCACGTGACCAGTGCATGGTTGCTACGTGATCAGTGCATGATCAGCCACGTGATCAGTGCATGATAGCCACGTGATCAGTGCATGATCAGTCACGTGATCAGTGCATGATCAGTCACGTGATCAGTGCATGATCATTTACGTGATCAGTGCATGATCAGTCACGTGACCAGTATATGGTTGCTACGTGATCATTGCATGACAGCCACGTGATCAGTGCATGATAGCCACGTGATGTGTGCATGAGTTACGTGATCAGTGTATGATCAGCCACGTGATCAGTGCATGAGTGCCACGTGATCAGTGCATGATATGTCACGTGACAGTGTGTGATCAGCCACGTGATCAGTGCATGATCAGCCACGTGATCAGTGCATGATAGCCACGTGATCAGTGCATGATCAGTTACGTGATCAGTGCATGATCAGCCACGTGATCAGTGCATGATCAGACACGTGATCAGTGTATGATCAGCCACGTGATCAGTGCATGATATCCACGTGATCAGTGCATGATATAGACCGTGATCAGTGCATGATCAGTCACGTGATCAGTGCATGATAGCCACGTGATCAGTGCATGATCAGTCACGTGATCAGTGCATGATCAGTCACGTGACCAGTGCATGATAGCCACGTGATCAGTGCATGATCAGCCACGTGATAGTGCATGATCAGCCACGTGATCAGTGCATGATCAGCCACGTGATCAGTGCATGATCAGTCACGTGATCAGTGCATGATCAGCCACGTGATCAGTGCATGATAGCCACGTGATCAGTGCATGATCAGTCACGTGATCAGTGCATGATCAGTCACGTGATCAGTGCATGATCAGCCACGTGATCAGTGCATGATCAGCCACGTGATCAGTGCATGATCAGTCACGTGATCAGTGCATGATCAGTCACGTGATCAGTGCATGATAGCTACGTGATCAGTGCATGATCAGCCACGTGATCAGTGCATGATAGCCACGTGATCAGTGCATGATAGCCACGTGATCAGTGCATGATCAGTCATGTGATACGTGTGTGATCAGCCACGTGATCAGTGCATGATATCCACGTGATCAGTGCATGACAGCCACGTGATCAGTGCATGATAGCCACGTGATCAGTGCATGATCAGTCACGTGATACATGTGTGATCAGCCACGTGATCAGTGCATGATGAGCCACGTGATCAGTGCAGGATCAATTACGTGATCAGTGCATGATCAGTCACGTGACCAGTACATGGTTGCTACGTGATCATTGCATGATCAGCCACGTGAGCAGAGCATGATAGCCACGTGATCAGTGCATGATCAGTCACGTGATCAGTACATGATCAGTCACGTGAACAGTGCATGATCATTTACGTGATCTGTGCATGATCAGTCACGTGACCAGTATATGGTAGCTACGTGATCATTCCATGACGAGCCACGTGAGCAGTGCATGATAGCCACGTGATGTGTGCATGAGTTACGTGAGCAGAGTATGATCAGCCACGTGATCAGTGCATGAGTGCCACGTGATCAGTGCATGATATGTCACGTGACAGGTGTGTGATCAGCCACGTGAACAGTGCATGTTCAGCCACGTGATCAGTGCATGATAGCCACGTGATCAGTGCATGATCAGTTACGTGAGCAGTGTATGATCAGCCACGTGATCAGTGCATGGTCAGACACGTGAACAGTGTATGATCAGCCACGTGATCAGTGCATGATATCCAAGTGATCAGTGCATGATCATCACGTGATCAGTGTATGATCAGCCACGTGAACAGTGCATGCTCAGTCACGTGATCTGGGCCTGCTGAGCTGCGTGATTACTGTCTGCTCATCTGCTTGACAATTGCCAGCTGTGCTGCGTAATTCCTGCCTGCTCAGCTGCTTGATTATTGCCAGCTGAGCAGCATGATTCCTCACAGCTGAGTTCCATGATTATTGCCTGCTGACTGTTTGATTCGTGCCTACTCAGCTCTTTGTTTATTGCCTCCAGAGGCACATGATCAGTGTATGATAGCAAACATGATCAGCGCATGATCAGTCACATGATCAGCGCCATTAAGTCACGTGATCACTACATGATAGTCATGTGATCAGTCCATGCTCAGTCACGGTATCAGTGCATGATCAGCCACGTGATCAGTGCATGATCTGTCACATGATTAGTGTATGATCATCCACGTGATCAGTGCATGGGCAGTCATGTGATCAGTGCATGATATAGACGTGATCAGTGCATGATCAGTCTCGTGATCAGTGCATGATAGCCACGTGATCAGTGCATGATCAGTCACCTGATGGGTGTATGATCATTCACGTGACCTGTACATGGTAGCTACATGATCATTGCATGATCAGCCACGTGAGTAGTGCATGATAGCCACGTGATCAGTGCATGATCAGTCACGTGATCAGTGCATGATCAGTCATGTGACCAGTACATGGTAGCTGCGTGATCATGCATGATCAGCCACGTGAGCAGTGCATGATAGCCACGTGATCAGTGCATGATCAGTCACGTGATCAGTGCATGATCAGTCACGTGATCAGTGCATGATCAGTCACGTGATCAGTGCATGATAGCCACGTGATCAGTGCATGATCAGCCACGTGATCAGTGCATGATAGCCACGTGATCAGTGCATGATCAGCCACGTGATCAGTGCATGATCAGTCACGTGATCAGTGCATGATCAGCCACGTGATCAGTGCATGATCAGCCACGTGATCAGTGCATGATCAGCCACGTGATCAGTGCATGATCAGCCACGTGATCAGTGCATGATCAGTCACGTGATCAGTGCATGATCAGTCACGTGATCAGTGTGTGATCAGCCACGTGAACAGTGCATGCTCAGTCACGTGATCAGGGCCTGCTGAGCTGCGTGATTACTGTCTGCTCATCTGCTTGACAATTGCCAGCTGAGCTGCACGATTCCTGCCTGTCATCTGCTTGACAATTGCCACCTGTGCTGCGTAATTCCTGCCTGCTCATCTACTTGATTATTGCCAGCTGAGCAGCATGATTTCTCAGTGAGTTCCATGATTATAGCCTGCTGACTGATTCCTGCCTACTCAGCTCTATGTTCATTGCCTCCAGAGGCACATGATCAGTGTATGACACCAAACATGATCAGCACATGATCAGTCACATGATCAGTGCATGATAAGCCACGTGATCAGTGCATGATCAATTACGTGATCAGTGCATGATCAGTCACGTGACAGTACATGGTAGCGTGATCAGTGCATGATCAGCCACGTGATCAGTGCATGATAGCCACGTGATCAGTGCATGATCAGTCACGTGATCAGTGCATGATCAGTCACGTGATCAGTGCATGATCAGTCACGTGATCAGTGCATGATCAATCACGTGATCAGTGCATGATCAGTCACGTGATCAGTGCATGGCAGCTCCGTGATCAGTGCATGATCAGCCACGTGATCAGTGCATGATAGCCACGTGATCAGTGCATGATAGCCACGTGATCAGTGCATGATCAGTCACGTGATAGTGCATGATCAGCCACGTGATCAGTGCATGATAGCCACGTGATCAGTGCATGATAGCCACGTGATCAGTGCATGATCAGTCACGTGATCAGTGCATGATCAGTCACGTGATCAGTGTGATCAGCCACGTGATCAGTGCATGATCAGCCACGTGATCAGTGCATGATCAATTACGTGATCAGTGCATGATCAGTCACGTGATCAGTGCATGATAGCTACGTGATCAGTGCATGATCAGCCACGTGATCAGTGCATGATAGCCACGTGATCAGTGCATGATCAGCCACGTGATCAGTGCATGATCAGCCACGTGATCAGTGCATGATCAGTCACGTGATCATGTGATCAGCCACGTGATCAGTGCATGATGAGCCACGTGATCAGTGCATGATCAATTACGTGATCAGTGCATGATCAGTCACGTGACAGTACATGGTTGCTACGTGATCAGTGCATGATCAGCCACGTGATCAGTGCATGATAGCCACGTGATCAGTGCATGATCAGTCACGTGATCAGTGCATGATCAGTCACGTGATCAGTGCATGATCATTCACGTGATCAGTGCATGATCAGTCACGTGACCAGTATATGGTAGCTACGTGATCATTGCATGACAGCCACGTGATCAGTGCATGATAGCCACGTGATCAGTGCATGAGTTACGTGATCAGTGTATGATCAGCCACGTGATCAGTGCATGAGTGCCACGTGATCAGTGCATGATAGTCACGTGATCAGTGCATGATCAGCCACGTGATCAGTGCATGATCAGCCACGTGATCAGTGCATGATAGCCACGTGATCAGTGCATGATCAGTCACGTGATCAGTGCATGATCAGCCACGTGATCAGTGCATGATCAGTCACGTGATCAGTGCATGATCAGCCACGTGATCAGTGCATGATATCCACGTGATCAGTGCATGATCATCACGTGATCAGTGCATGATCAGCCACGTGATCAGTGCATGATCAGTCACGTGATCAGTGCATGATCAGTCACGTGATCAGTGCATGGTTGCTACGTGATCAGTGCATGATCAGCCACGTGATCAGTGCATGATAGCCACGTGATCAGTGCATGAGCCACGTGAGCAGTGCATGATAGCCACGTGATCAGTGCATGATCAGTCACGTGATCAGTACATGATCAGTCACGTGAACAGTGCATGATCATTTACGTGATCAGTGCATGATCAGTCACGTGACCAGTATATGGTAGCTACGTGATCATTCCATGACAGCCACGTGAGCAGTGCATGATAGCCACGTGATGTGTGCATGAGTTACGTGAGCAGAGTATGATCAGCCACGTGATCAGTGCATGAGTGCCACGTGATCAGTGCATGATATGTCACGTGACAGGTGTGTGATCAGCCACGTGAACAGTGCATGTTCAGCCACGTGATCAGTGCATGATAGCCACGTGATCAGTGCATGATCAGTTACGTGAGCAGTGTATGATCAGCCACGTGATCAGTGCATGGTCAGACACGTGAACAGTGTATGATCAGCCACGTGATCAGTGCATGATATCCAAGTGATCAGTGCATGATCATCACGTGATCAGTGTATGATCAGCCACGTGAACAGTGCATGCTCAGTCACGTGATCTGGGCCTGCTGAGCTGCGTGATTACTGTCTGCTCATCTGCTTGACAATTGCCAGCTGAGCTGCACGATTCCTGCCTGTCATCTGCTTGACAATTGCCAGCTGTGCTGCGTAATTCCTGCCTGCTCAGCTGCTTGATTATTGCCAGCTGAGCAGCATGATTCCTCACACCTGAGTTCCATGATTATTGCCTGCTGACTGTTTGATTCGTGCCTACTCAGCTCTTTGTTTATTGCCTCCAGAGGCACATGATCAGTGTATGATAGCAAACATGATCAGCGCATGATCAGTCACATGATCAGCGCCATTAAGTCACGTGATCACTACATGATAGTCATGTGATCAGTCCATGCTCAGTCACGGTATCAGTGCATGATCAGCCACGTGATCAGTGCATGATCTGTCACATGATTAGTGTATGATCATCCACGTGATCAGTGCATGGGCAGTCATGTGATCAGTGCATGATATAGACGTGATCAGTGCATGATCAGTCTCGTGATCAGTGCATGATAGCCACGTGATCAGTGCATGATCAGTCACCTGATGGGTGTATGATCATTCACGTGACCTGTACATGGTAGCTACATGATCATTGCATGATCAGCCACGTGAGTAGTGCATGATAGCCACGTGATCAGTGCATGATCAGTCACGTGATCAGTGCATGATCAGTCATGTGACCAGTACATGGTAGCTGCGTGATCATGCATGATCAGCCACGTGAGCAGTGCATGATAGCCACGTGATCAGTGCATGATCAGTCACGTGATCAGTGCATGATCAGTCACGTGATCAGTGCATGATAGTCACGTGATCAGTGCATGATAGACGTGATCAGTGCATGATCAGTCACGTGATCAGTGCATGATCAGCCACGTGATCAGTGCATGATCAGCCACGTGATCAGTGCATGATCAGTCACGTGATCAGTGCATGATCAGTCACGTGATCAGTACATGGTAGCTACGTGATCATGCATGATCAGCCACGTGATCAGTGCATGATAGCCACGTGATCAGTGCATGATCAGTCACGTGATCAGTGCATGATCAGTCACGTGATCAGTGCATGATCAGCCACGTGATCAGTGCATGATCAGTCACGTGATCAGTGCATGATCAGCCACGTGATCAGTGCATGATAGCCACGTGATCAGTGCATGATCAGTCACGTGATCAGTGCATGATCAGTCACGTGATCAGTGCATGATCAGCCACGTGATCAGTGCATGATCAGCCACGTGATCAGTGCATGATCAGTCACGTGATCAGTGCATGATCAGTCACGTGATCAGTGCATGATAGCTACGTGATCAGTGCATGATCAGCCACGTGATCAGTGCATGATAGCCACGTGATCAGTGCATGATCAGTCACGTGATCAGTGTATGATCAGCCACGTGATCAGTGCATGATAGCCACGTGATCAGTGCATGATCAGCCACGTGATCATGCATGATCAGCCACGTGATCAGTGCATGATCAGTCACGTGATCAGTGCATGATCAGCCACGTGATCAGTGCATGATAGCCACGTGATCAGTGCATGATAGCCACGTGATCAGTGCATGATCAGTCACGTGATCAGTGCATGATCAGCCACGTGATCAGTGCATGATAGCCACGTGATCAGTGCATGATCAGTCACGTGATCATGCATGATCAGCCACGTGATCAGTGCATGATCAGCCACGTGATCAGTGCATGATCAGCCACGTGATCAGTGCATGATCAGTCACGTGATCAGTGCATGATCAGTCACGTGATCAGTGCATGATAGCTACGTGATCAGTGCATGATCAGCCACGTGATCAGTGCATGATAGCCACGTGATCAGTGCATGATCAGTCACGTGATCAGTGCATGATCAGTCACGTGATCAGTGCATGATCAGCCACGTGATCAGTGCATGATCAGCCACGTGATCAGTGCATGATCAGTCACGTGATCAGTGCATGATCATCCACGTGATCAGTGCATGATCAGTCACGTGATCAGTGCATGATATCCACGTGATCAGTGCATGATCAGTCACGTGATCAGTGCATGATAGCCACGTGATCAGTGCATGATCAGTCACGTGATACATGTGTGATCAGCCACGTGATCAGTGCATGATGAGCCACGTGATCAGTGCAGGATCAATTACGTGATCAGTGCATGATCAGTCACGTGACCAGTACATGGTTGCTACGTGATCGTTGCATGATCAGCCACGTGAGCAGAGCATGATAGCCACGTGATCAGTGCATGATCAGTCACGTGATCAGTACATGATCAGTCACGTGAACAGTGCATGATCATTTACGTGATCAGTGCATGATCAGTCACGTGACCAGTATATGGTAGCTACGTGATCATTCCATGACGAGCCACGTGAGCAGTGCATGATAGCCACGTGATGTGTGCATGAGTTACGTGAGCAGAGTATGATCAGCCACGTGATCAGTGCATGAGTGCCACGTGATCAGTGCATGATATGTCACGTGACAGGTGTGTGATCAGCCACGTGAACAGTGCATGTTCAGCCACGTGATCAGTGCATGATAGCCACGTGATCAGTGCATGATCAGTTACGTGAGCAGTGTATGATCAGCCACGTGATCAGTGCATGGTCAGACACGTGAACAGTGTATGATCAGCCACGTGATCAGTGCATGATATCCAAGTGATCAGTGCATGATCATCACGTGATCAGTGTATGATCAGCCACGTGAACAGTGCATGCTCAGTCACGTGATCTGGGCCTGCTGAGCTGCGTGATTACTGTCTGCTCATCTGCTTGACAATTGCCAGCTGAGCTGCACGATTCCTGCCTGTCATCTGCTTGACAATTGCCAGCTGTGCTGCGTAATTCCTGCCTGCTCAGCTGCTTGATTATTGCCAGCTGAGCAGCATGATTCCTCACACCTGAGTTCCATGATTATTGCCTGCTGACTGTTTGATTCGTGCCTACTCAGCTCTTTGTTTATTGCCTCCAGAGGCACATGATCAGTGTATGATAGCAAACATGATCAGCGCATGATCAGTCACATGATCAGCGCCATTAAGTCACGTGATCACTACATGATAGTCATGTGATCAGTCCATGCTCAGTCACGGTATCAGTGCATGATCAGCCACGTGATCAGTGCATGATCTGTCACATGATTAGTGTATGATCATCCACGTGATCAGTGCATGGGCAGTCATGTGATCAGTGCATGATATAGACGTGATCAGTGCATGATCAGTCTCGTGATCAGTGCATGATAGCCACGTGATCAGTGCATGATCAGTCACCTGATGGGTGTATGATCATTCACGTGACCTGTACATGGTAGCTACATGATCATTGCATGATCAGCCACGTGAGTAGTGCATGATAGCCACGTGATCACTGCATGATCAGTCACGTGATCAGTGCATGATCAGTCATGTGACCAGTACATGGTAGCTGCGTGATCATGCATGATCAGCCACGTGAGCAGTGCATGATAGCCACGTGATCAGTGCATGATCAGTCACGTGATCAGTGCATGATCAGTCACGTGATCAGTGCATGATCAGCCACGTGATCAGTGCATGATCAGCCACGTGATCAGTGCATGATCAGTCACGTGATCAGTGCATGATCATCCACGTGATCAGTGCATGATCAGTCATGTGATCAGTGCATGATATAGACGTGATCAGTGCATGATCAGTCACGTGATCAGTGCATGAGAGCCACGTGATCAGTGCATGATCAGTCACGTGATCATGTGTGATCAGCCACGTGATCAGTGCATGATGAGCCACGTGATCAGTGCATGATCAATTACGTGATCAGTGCATGATCAGTCACGTGACCAGTACATGGTTGCTACGTGATCATTGCATGATCAGCCACGTGAGCAGTGCATGATAGCCACGTGATCAGTGCATGATCAGTCACGTGATCAGTGCATGATCAGTCACGTGAACAGTGCATGATCATTTACGTGATCAGTGCATGATCAGTCACGTGACCAGTATATGGTAGCTACGTGATCATTCCATGACGAGCCACGTGAGCAGTGCATGATAGCCACGTGATGTGTGCATGATCAGTTACGTGAGCAGAGTATGATCAGCCACGTGATCAGTGCATGAGTGCCACGTGATCAGTGCATGATATGTCACGTGACAGGTGTGTGATCAGCCACGTGATCAGTGCATGATCAGCCACGTGATCAGTGCATGATCAGTTACGTGAGCAGTGTATGATCAGCCACGTGATCAGTGCATGGTCAGACACGTGAACAGTGTATGATCAGCCACGTGATCAGTGCATGATATCCACGTGATCAGTGCATGATCATCACGTGATCAGTGTATGATCAGCCACGTGAACAGTGCATGCTCAGTCACGTGATCAGGGCCTGCTGAGCTGCGTGATTACTGTCTGCTCATCTGCTTGACAATTGCCAGCTGAGCTGCATGATTCCTGCCTGTCATCTGCTTGACAATTGCCAGCTGTGCTGTAATTCCTGCCTGCTCAGCTGCTTGATTATTGCCAGCTGAGCAGCATGATTCCTCACAGCTGAGTTCCATGATTATTGCCTGCTGACTGATTCGTGCCTACTCAGCTCTTTGTTCATTGCCTCCAGAGGCACATGATCAGTGTATGATAGCAAACATGATCAGTGCATGATCAGTCACATGATCATGCATGATTAGCCACGTGATCAGTGCATGATCAGTCATGTGATCAGTGCATGATCAGTCACGTGATCAGTGCATGGTAGCTGAGTGATCAGTGCATGATCAGCCACGTGATCAGTGCATGATAGCCACGTGATCAGTGCATGATCAGTCACGTGATCAGTGCATGATCAGTCAGTGATCAGTGCATGATCAGTCACGTGATCAGTGCATGATAGCTACGTGATCAGTGCATGATCAGCCACGTGATCAGTGCATGATAGCCACGTGATCAGTGCATGATCAGTCACGTGATAGTGTGTGATCAGCCACGTGATCAGTGCATGATAGCCACGTGATCAGTGCATGATAGCCACGTGATCAGTGCATGATCAGTCACGTGATCAGTGCATGATCAGTCACGTGATCAGTGCATGATCAGTCACGTGATCAGTGCATGATCAGCCACGTGATCAGTGCATGATAGCCACGTGATCAGTGCATGATCAGTCACGTGATCAGTGCATGATCAGTCACGTGATCAGTGCATGATCAGCCACGTGATCAGTGCATGATCAGCCACGTGATCAGTGCATGATCAGTCACGTGATCAGTGCATGATCAGCCACGTGATCAGTGCATGATCAGTCACGTGATCAGTGCATGATCAGCCACGTGATCAGTGCATGATCAGCCACGTGATCAGTGCATGATCAGTCACGTGATCAGTGCATGATCAGCCACGTGATCAGTGCATGATCAGTCACGTGATCTGCATGATCAGCCACGTGATCAGTGCATGATCAGCCACGTGATCAGTGCATGATCAGTCACGTGATCAGTGCATGATCAGTCACGTGATCAGTGCATGATATAGACGTGATCAGTGCATGATCAGTCACGTGATCAGTGCATGATAGCCACGTGATCAGTGCATGATCAGTCACGTGATCAGTGCATGATCAGTCACGTGACCTGCATATGTTAGCTACGTGATCAGTGCATGATCAGCCACGTGATCAGTGCATGATAGCCACGTGATCAGTGCATGATCAGCCACGTGATCAGTGCATGATCAGCCACGTGATCAGTGCATGATCAGCCACGTGATCAGTGCATGATCAGTCACGTGATCAGTGCATGATCAGCCACGTGATCAGTGCATGATCAGCCACGTGATCAGTGCATGATCAGCCACGTGATCAGTGCATGATAGCCACGTGATCAGTGCATGATCAGTCACGTGATCAGTGCATGATCAGTCACGTGATCAGTGTATGATCAGCCACGTGAACAGTGCATGCTCAGTCACGTGATCAGGGCCTGCTGAGCTGCGTGATTAGTGTCTGCTCATCTGCTTGACAATTGCCAGCTGAGCTGCACGATTCCTGCCTGTCATCTGCTTGACAATTGCCACCTGTGCTGCGTAATTCCTGCCTGCTCAGCCACTTGATTATTGCCAGCTGAGCAGCATGATTTCTCAGAGCTGAGTTCCATGATTATAGCCTGCTGACTGATTCGTGCCTACTCAGCTCTTTGTTCATTGCCTCCAGAGGCACATGATCAGTGTATGACACCAAACATGATCAGTGCATGATCAGTCACATGATCAGTGCATGATAAGCCACGTGATCAGTGCATGATCAGTCATGTGATCAGTGCATGATCAGCCACGTGATCAGTGCATGATAGCCACGTGATCAGTGCATGATCAGTCACGTGATCAGTGCATGATCAGTCACGTGATCAGTGCATGATCAGTCACGTGATCAGTGCATGATCAGTCACGTGATCAGTGCATGATCAGTCACGTGATCAGTGCATGATAGCACGTGATCAGTGCATGATCAGCCACGTGATCAGTGCATGATAGCCACGTGATCAGTGCATGATAGCCACGTGATCAGTGCATGATCAGTCACGTGATCAGTGCATGATCAGTCACGTGACCAGTACATGATAGCACGTGATCAGTGCATGATCAGCCACGTGATCAGTGCATGATAGCCACGTGATCAGTGCATGATCAGTCACGTGATCAGTGCATGATCAGCCACGTGATCAGTGCATGATAGCCACGTGATCAGTGCATGATCAGTTACGTGATCAGTGCATGATCAGCCACGTGATCAGTGCATGATCAGACACGTGATCAGTGCATGATCAGCCACGTGATCAGTGCATGATCAATCACGTGATCAGTGTATGATCAGCCACGTGAACAGTGCATGCTCAGTCACGTGATCAGGGCCTGCTGAGCTGCGTGATTACTGTCTGCTCATCTGCTTGACAATTGCCAGCTGAGCTGCACGATTCCTGCCTGTCATCTGCTTGACAATTGCCAGCTGTGCTGCGTAATTCCTGCCTGCTCAGCTGCTTGATTATTGCCAGCTGAGCAGCATGATTCCTCACAGCTGAGTTCCATGATTATTGCCTGCTGACTGTTTGATTCGTGCCTACTCAGCTCTTTGTTTATTGCCTCCAGAGGCACATGATCAGTGTATGATAGCAAACATGATCAGCGCATGATCAGTCACATGATCAGTGCCATTAAGTCACGTGATCACTACATGATAGTCATGTGATCAGTCCATGCTCAGTCACGGTATCAGTGCATGATCAGCCACGTGATCAGTGCATGATCTGTCACATGACAGTGTATGATCATCCACGTGATCAGTGCATGGGCAGTCATGTGATCAGTGCATGATTAGACGTGATCAGTGCATGATCAGTCTCGTGATCAGTGCATGATAGCCACGTGATCAGTGCATGATCAGTCACCTGATGGGTGTATGATCATTCACGTGACCAGTACATGGTAGCTACATGATCAGTGCATGATCAGCCACGTGATCAGTGCATGATAGCCACGTGATCAGTGCATGATCAGCCACGTGATCAGTGCATGATAGCCACGTGATCAGTGCATGATCAATTACGTGATCAGTGCATGATCAGTCACGTGATCAGTGCATGATAGCTGCGTGATCAGTGCATGATCAGCCACGTGATCAGTGCATGATAGCCACGTGATCAGTGCATGATCAGTCACGTGATCAGTGCATGATCAGTCACGTGATCAGTGCATGATCAGCCACGTGATCAGTGCATGATCAATCACGTGATCAGTGCATGATCAGTCACGTGATCAGTGCATGTAGCTGCGTGATCAGTGCATGATCAGCCACGTGATCAGTGCATGATAGCCACGTGATCAGTGCATGATCAGTCACGTGATCAGTGCATGATCAGTCACGTGATCAGTGCATGATCAGCCACGTGATCAGTGCATGATCAGTCACGTGATCAGTGCATGATCAGTCACGTGATCAGTACATGGTAGCTACGTGATCAGTGCATGATCAGCCACGTGATCAGTGCATGATAGCCACGTGATCAGTGCATGATCAGTCATGTGATAGTGTGTGATCAGCCACGTGATCAGTGCATGATATCCACGTGATCAGTGCATGATAGCCACGTGATCAGTGCATGATAGCCACGTGATCAGTGCATGATCAGTCACGTGATAGTGTGTGATCAGCCACGTGATCAGTGCATGATGAGCCACGTGATCAGTGCATGATCAATTACGTGATCAGTGCATGATCAGTCACGTGACAGTACATGGTTGCTACGTGATCATTGCATGATCAGCCACGTGAGCAGTGCATGATAGCCACGTGATCAGTGCATGATCAGTCACGTGATCAGTGCATGATCAGTCACGTGAACAGTGCATGATCATTTACGTGATCTGTGCATGATCAGTCACGTGACCAGTATATGGTAGCTACGTGATCATTGCATGATCAGCCACGTGAGCAGTGCATGATAGCCACGTGATGTGTGCATGATCAGTTACGTGAGCAGAGTATGATCAGCCACGTGATCAGTGCATGAGTGCCACGTGATCAGTGCATGATCAGTCACGTGACAGTGTGTGATCAGCCACGTGATCAGTGCATGATCAGCCACGTGATCAGTGCATGATAGCCACGTGATCAGTGCATGATCAGTTACGTGATCAGTGTATGATCAGCCACGTGATCAGTGCATGGTCAGACACGTGATCAGTGTATGATCAGCCACGTGATCAGTGCATGATATCCACGTGATCAGTGCATGATCAGTCACGTGATCAGTGCATGATCAGTCACGTGATCAGTGCATGATCAGCCACGTGATCAGTGCATGATCAGTCACGTGATCAGTGCATGATTGCTACGTGATCAGTGCATGATCAGCCACGTGATCAGTGCATGATAGCCACGTGATCAGTGCATGATAGCCACGTGATCAGTGCATGATCAGTCACGTGATCAGTGCATGATCAGCCACGTGATCAGTGCATGATCAGCCACGTGATCAGTGCATGATCAATCACGTGATCAGTGCATGATCAGTCACGTGATCAGTGCATGATAGCTGCGTGATCAGTGCATGATCAGCCACGTGATCAGTGCATGATAGCCACGTGATCAGTGCATGATCAGTCACGTGATCAGTGCATGATCAGTCACGTGATCAGTGCATGATCAGCCACGTGATCAGTGCATGATCAGTCACGTGATCAGTGCATGATCAGTCACGTGATCAGTGCATGGTAGCTGCGTGATCATTGCATGATCAGCCACGTGAGCAGTGCATGATAGCCACGTGATCAGTGCATGATCAGTCACGTGATCAGTGCATGATCAGTCACGTGATCAGTGCATGATCAGCCACGTGATCAGTGCATGATAGCCACGTGATCAGTGCATGATCAGTCACGTGATCGTGTGTGATCAGCCACGTGATCAGTGCATGATATCCACGTGATCAGTGCATGATAGCCACGTGATCAGTGCATGATAGCCACGTGATCAGTGCATGATCAGTCACGTGATCGTGTGTGATCAGCCACGTGATCAGTGCATGATGAGCCACGTGATCAGTGCATGATCAATTACGTGATCAGTGCATGATCAGTCACGTGACCAGTACATGGTTGCTACGTGATCATTGCATGATCAGCCACGTGAGCAGTGCATGATAGCCACGTGATCAGTGCATGATCAGTCACGTGATCAGTGCATGATCAGTCACGTGAACAGTGCATGATCATTTACGTGATCTGTGCATGATCAGTCACGTGACCAGTATATGGTAGCTACGTGATCATTGCATGATCAGCCACGTGAGCAGTGCATGATAGCCACGTGATGTGTGCATGATCAGTTACGTGATCAGAGTATGATCAGCCACGTGATCAGTGCATGAGTGCCACGTGATCAGTGCATGATCAGTCACGTGACAGTGTGTGATCAGCCACGTGATCAGTGCATGATCAGCCACGTGATCAGTGCATGATAGCCACGTGATCAGTGCATGATCAGTTACGTGATCAGTGTATGATCAGCCACGTGATCAGTGCATGGTCAGACACGTGATCAGTGTATGATCAGCCACGTGATCAGTGCATGATATCCACGTGATCAGTGCATGATCAGTCACGTGATCAGTGCATGATCAGTCACGTGATCAGTGCATGATCAGCCACGTGATCAGTGCATGATCAGTCACGTGATCAGTGCATGGTAGCTACGTGATCATTGCATGATCAGCCACGTGATCAGTGCATGATAGCCACGTGATCAGTGCATGATAGCCATGTGATCAGTGCATGATCAGTCACGTGATCAGTGCATGATCAGCCACGTGATCAGTGCATGACAGGCACGTGATCAGTATGATCAGCCACGTGATCAGTGCATGATAGCCACGTGATCAGTGCATGATCAGCCACGTGATCAGTGCATGATCAGCCACGTGATCAGTGCATGATCAATCACGTGATCAGTGCATGATCAGTCACGTGATCAGTGCATGATAGCTACGTGATCAGTGCATGATCAGCCACGTGATCAGTGCATGATAGCCACGTGATCAGTGCATGATCAGCCACGTGATCAGTGCATGATCAGTCACGTGATCAGTGCATGATCAGTCACGTGATCAGTGCATGATCATCCACGTGATCAGTGCATGTCAGTCATGTGTCAGTGCATGATAGCACATGATCAGTGCATGATCAGTCCTGTGATCAGTGCATGATCAGCCACGTGATCAGTGCATGATAGCCACGTGATCAGTGCATGATCAGTCACGTGATCAGTGCATGATCAGCCACGTGATCAGTGCATGATAGCCACGTGATCAGTGCATGATCAGTCACGTGATCAGTGCATGATCAGTCACGTGATCAGTGCATGATCAGTCACGTGATCAGTGCATGATCAGTCACGTGATCAGTGCATGATAGCTACGTGATCAGTGCATGATCAGCCACGTGATCAGTGCATGATAGCCACGTGATCAGTGCATGATCAGCTACGTGATCAGTGCATGATCAGCCACGTGATCAGTGCATGATCAGTCACGTGATCAGTGCATGATCAGCCACGTGATCAGTGCATGATGCCACGTGATCAGTGCATGATCAGTCACGTGATCAGTGCATGATCAGCCATGTGATCAGTGCATGATATCCACGTGATCAGTGCATGATAGCCACGTGATCAGTGCATGATCAGTCACGTGATCAGTGCATGATCAGGCACGTGATCAGTGCATGATCAGCCACGTGATCAGTGCATGATAGCCACGTGATCAGTGCATGATCAGTCACGTGATCAGTGCATGATCAGTCACGTGATCAGTGCATGATCAGCCACGTGATCAGTGCATGATCAATTACGTGATCAGTGCATGATCAGTCACGTGACCAGTACATGGATGCTACGTGATCAGTGCATGATCAGCCACGTGATCAGTGCATGATAGCCACGTGATCAGTGCATGATCATCACGTGATCAGTGCATGATCAGTCACGTGATCAGTGCATGATCATTTACGTGATCAGTGCATGATCAGTCACGTGACCAGTATATGGTAGCTACGTGATCATTGCATGATCAGCCACGTGATCAGTGCATGATAGCCACGTGATCAGTGCATGATCAGTCACGTGATCAGTGTATGATCAGCCACGTGATCAGTGCATGAGTGCCACGTGATCAGTGCATGATCAGTCACGTGACAGTGTGTGATCAGCCACGTGATCAGTGCATGATCACCACGTGATCAGTGCATGATAGCCACGTGATCAGTGCATGATAGCCACGTGATCAGTGCATGATCAGTCACGTGATCAGTGCATGATCAGTCACGTGACAGTACATGATAGCTTCATGATCAGTGCATGATCAGCCACGTGATCAGTGCATGATAGCCACGTGATCAGTGCATGATCAGTCACGTGATCAGTGCATGATCAGTCACGTGATCAGTGCATGATAGCCACGTGATCAGTGCATGATCAGTCACGTGATCAGTGCATGATCAGCCACGTGATCAGTGCATGATCAGACATGTGATCAGTGCATGATCAGCCACGTGATCAGTGCATGATATCCACGTGATCAGTGCATGATAGCCACGTGATCAGTGCATGATCAGTCACGTGATCAGTGCATGATCAGTCACGTGATCATGTGTGATCAGCCACGTGATCAGTGCATGATCAGCCACGTGATCAGTGCATGATCAATTACGTGATCAGTGCATGATCAGTCACGTGATCAGTACATGGTAGCTACGTGATCATTGCATGATCAGCCACGTGATCAGTGCATGATAGCCACGTGATCAGTGCATGATCAGCCACGTGATCAGTGCATGATCAGTCACGTGATAGTGTGTGATCAGCCACGTGATCAGTGCATGATATCCACGTGATCAGTGCATGATAGCCACGTGATCAGTGCATGATAGCCACGTGATCAGTGCATGATCAGTCACGTGATCATGTGTGATCAGCCACGTGATCAGTGCATGATCAGCCACGTGATCAGTGCATGATCAATTACGTGATCAGTGCATGATCAGTCACGTGACCAGTACATGGTTGCTACGTGATCAGTGCATGATCAGCCACGTGATCAGTGCATGATAGCCACGTGATCAGTGCATGATCAGCCACGTGATCAGTGCATGATCAGTCACGTGATCATGTGTGATCAGCCACGTGATCAGTGCATGATCAGCCACGTGATCAGTGCATGATCAATTACGTGATCAGTGCATGATCAGTCACGTGATCAGTGCATGATCAGTCACGTGATCAGTGCATGATCAGCCACGTGATCAGTGCATGATCAGTCACGTGATCAGTGCATGGTAGCTACGTGATCAGTGCATGATCAGCCACGTGATCAGTGCATGATCAGCCACGTGATCAGTGCATGATCAGTCACGTGATCAGTGCATGATCAGCCACGTGATCAGTGCATGATAGCCACGTGATCAGTGCATGATCAGTCACGTGATCAGTGCATGATAGTCACGTGATCAGTGCATGATCAGCACGTGATCAGTGCATGATCAGTCATGTGTCAGTGCATGATAGCCGTGATCAGTGCATGATCAGTCCCGTGATCAGTGCATGATCAGCCACGTGATCAGTGCATGATAGCCACGTGATCAGTGCATGATCAGTCACGTGATCAGTGCATGATCAGCCACGTGATCAGTGCATGATAGCCACGTGATCAGTGCATGACAATCACGTGATCAGTGCATGATCAGTCATGTGATCAGTGCATGATCAGTCACGTGATCAGTGCATGATCAGCCACGTGATCAGTGCATGATCAGTCACGTGATCAGTGCATGATTATAGACGTGATCAGTGCATGATCAGTCACGTGATCAGTGCATGATAGCCACGTGATCAGTGCATGATCAGCCACGTGATCAGTGCATGATCAGTCACGTGATCAGTGCATGATCAGCCACGTGATCAGTGCATGATCAGCCACGTGATCAGTGCATGATCAGCCACGTGATCAGTGCATGATAGCCACGTGATCAGTGCATGATCAGTCACGTGATCAGTGCATGATCAGTCACGTGATCAGTGCATGATCAGCCACGTGATCAGTGCATGATCAGCCACGTGATCAGTGCATGATCAGTCACGTGATCAGTGCATGATCAGTCACGTGACCAGTACATGGTAGCTACATGATCATTGCATGATCAGCCACGTGATAGTGCATGATAGCCACGTGATCAGTGCATGATCAGTCACGTGATCAGTGCATGATCAGTCATGTGACCAGTACATGGTAGCTGCGTGATCATGCATGATCAGCCACGTGAGCAGTGCATGATAGCCACGTGATCAGTGCATGATCAGTCACGTGATCAGTGCATGATCAGTCACGTGATCAGTGCATGATCAGCCACGTGATCAGTGCATGATCAGCCACGTGATCAGTGCATGTCAGCCACGTGATCAGTGCATGATAGCCACGTGATCAGTGCATGATCAGTCACGTGATCAGTGCATGATAGCTACGTGATCAGTGCATGATCAGCCACGTGATCAGTGCATGATAGCCACGTGATCAGTGCATGATCAGTCACGTGATCAGTGTGTGATCAGCCACGTGAACAGTGCATGCTCAGTCACGTGATCAGGGCCTGCTGAGCTGCGTGATTACTGTCTGCTCATCTCTTGACAATTGCCAGCTGAGCTGCACGATTCCTGCCTGTCATCTGCTTGACAATTGCCACCTGTGCTGCGTAATCCCTGCCTGCTCATCTACTTGATTATTGCCAGCTGAGCAGCATGATTTCTCAGAGCTGAGTTCCATGATTATTGCCTGCTGACTGATTCCTGCCTACTCAGCTCTTTGTTCATTGCCTCCAGAGGCACATGATCAGTGTATGACACCAAACATGATCAGCACATGATCAGTCACATGATCATGCATGATAAGCCACGTGATCAGTGCATGATCAGTCACGTGATCAGTGCATGATCAGTCACGTGATCAGTGCATGGTAGCTGCGTGATCAGTGCATGATCAGCCACGTGATCAGTGCATGATAGCCACGTGATCAGTGCATGATAGTCACGTGATCAGTGCATGATCAGTCACGTGATCAGTGCATGATCAGCCACGTGATCAGTGCATGATCAATCACGTGATCAGTGCATGATCAGTCACGTGACCAGTACATGATAGCCACGTGATCAGTGCATGATCAGCCACGTGATCAGTGCATGATCAGCCACGTGATCAGTGCATGATCAGTTACGTGAGCAGTGTATGATCAGCCACGTGATCAGTGCATGGTCAGACACGTGAACAGTGTATGATCAGCCACGTGATCAGTGCATGATATCCAAGTGATCAGTGCATGATCAATCACGTGATCAGTGTATGATCAGCCACGTGAACAGTGCATGCTCAGTCACGTGATCAGGGCCTGCTGAGCTGCGTGATTACTGTCTGCTCATCTGCTTGACAATTGCCAGCTGAGCTGCACGATTCCTGCCTGTCATCTGCTTGACAATTGCCAGCTGTGCTGCGTAATTCCTGCCTGCTCAGCTGCTTGATTATTGCCAGCTGAGCAGCATGATTCCTCACAGCTGAGTTCCATGATTATTGCCTGCTGACTGTTTGATTCGTGCCTACTCAGCTCTTTGTTTATTGCCTCCAGAGGCACATGATCAGTGTATGATAGCAAACATGATCAGCGCATGATCAGTCACATGATCAGCGCCATTAAGTCACGTGATCACTACATGATAGTCATGTGATCAGTCCATGCTCAGTCACGGTATCAGTGCATGATCAGCCACGTGATCAGTGCATGATAGCCACGTGATCAGTGCATGATAGCCACGTGATCAGTGCATGATCAGCCACGTGATCAGTGCATGACAGCTACGTGATCAGTGCATGATCAGTCACGTGATCAGTGCATGATCAGGCACGTGATCAGTGCATGATCAGCCACGTGATCAGTGCATGATAGCCACGTGATCAGTGCATGATCAGTCACGTGATCAGTGCATGATCAGTCACGTGACCAGTACATGGTAGCCACATGATCATTGCATGATCAGCCACGTGAGTAGTGCATGATAGCCACGTGATCAGTGCATGATCAGTCACGTGATCAGTGCATGATCAGTCATGTGATCAGTGCATGATCAGGCACGTGATCAGTGCATGATCAGCCACGTGATCAGTGCATGATAGCCACGTGATCAGTGCATGATCAGTCACGTGATCAGTGCATGATCAGTCACGTGATCAGTGCATGATCAGCCACGTGATCAGTGCATGATCAGTTACGTGATCAGTGCATGATCAGTCACGTGATCAGTGCATGGTAGCTACGTGATCAGTGCATGATCAGCCACGTGATCAGTGCATGATAGCCACGTGATCAGTGCATGATCAGTCACGTGATCAGTGCATGATCAGTCACGTGATCAGTGCATGATCAGCCACGTGATCAGTGCATGATCAGTCACGTGATCAGTGCATGGTAGCTGCGTGATCATTGCATGATCAGCCACGTGATCAGTGCATGATCAGCCACGTGATCAGTGCATGATCAGTTACGTGATCAGTGCATGATCAGTCACGTGATCAGTGCATGGTAGCTACGTGATCAGTGCATGATCAGCCACGTGATCAGTGCATGATAGCCACGTGATCAGTGCATGATAGCCACGTGATCAGTGCATGATCAGTCACGTGATAGTGTGTGATCAGCCACGTGATCAGTGCATGATATCCACGTGATCAGTGCATGATCAGCCACGTGATCAGTGCATGATAGCCACGTGATCAGTGCATGATCAGTCACGTGATCATGTGTGATCAGCCACGTGATCAGTGCATGATGAGCCACGTGATCAGTGCATGATCAATTACGTGATCAGTGCATGATCAGTCACGTGACCAGTACATGGTTGCTACGTGATCGTTGCATGATCAGCCACGTGAGCAGTGCATGATAGCCACGTGATCAGTGCATGATCAGTCACGTGATCAGTGCATGATCAGTCACGTGATCAGTGCATGATCATTTACGTGATCAGTGCATGATCAGTCACGTGACCAGTATATGGTAGCTACGTGATCATTGCATGACAGCCACGTGAGCAGTGCATGATAGCCACGTGATCAGTGCATGAGTTACGTGATCAGTGTATGATCAGCCACGTGATCAGTGCATGAGTGCCACGTGATCAGTGCATGATATGTCACGTGACAGTGTGTGATCAGCCACGTGATCAGTGCATGATCAGCCACGTGATCAGTGCATGATAGCCACGTGATCAGTGCATGATCAGTTACGTGATCAGTGCATGATCAGCCACGTGATCAGTGCATGATCAGACACGTGATCAGTGCATGATCAGCCACGTGATCAGTGCATGATAGCCACGTGATCAGTGCATGATCAGTCACGTGATCAGTGCATGATCAGTCACGTGATCAGTGCATGATCAGCCACGTGATCAGTGCATGATCAATTACGTGATCAGTGCATGATCAGTCACGTGACCAGTACATGGTTGCTACGTGATCATTGCATGATCAGCCACGTGATCAGTGCATGATAGCCACGTGATCAGTGCATGATCAGTCACGTGATCAGTGCATGATCAGTCACGTGATCAGTGCATGATCATTTACGTGATCAGTGCATGATCAGTGTGTGACCAGTACATGGAAGCTACGTGATCAGTGCATGATCAGCCACGTGATCAGTGCATGATCAGCCACGTGATCAGTGCATGATCAGTCACGTGATCAGTGCATGATCAGCCACGTGATCAGTGCATGATAGCCACGTGATCAGTGCATGATCAGTCACGTGATCAGTGCATGATCAGTCACGTGATCAGTGCATGATCAGCACGTGATCAGTGCATGATCAGTCATGTAGTCAGTGCATGATAGCCCGTGATCAGTGCATGATCAGTCCCGTGATCAGTGCATGATCAGCCACGTGATCAGTGCATGATAGCCACGTGATCAGTGCATGATCAGTCACGTGATCAGTGCATGATCAGCCACGTGATCAGTGCATGATCAGCCACGTGATCAGTGCATGACAGCCACGTGATCAGTGCATGATCAGTCACGTGATCAGTGCATGATAGCCACGTGATCAGTGCATGATCAGTCACGTGATCAGTGTATGATCAGCCACGTGAACAGTGCATGCTCAGTCACGTGATCAGGGCCTGCTGAGCTGCGTGATTACTGTCTGCTCATCTGCTTGACAATTGCCAGCTGAGCTGCACGATTCCTGCCTGTCATCTGCTTGACAATTGCCACCTGTGCTGCATAATTCCTGCCTGCTCATCTACTTGATTATTGCCAGCTGAGCAGCATGATTTCTCAGAGCTGAGTTCCATGATTATTGCCTACTGATTCCTGCCTACTCAGCTCTTTGTTCATTGCCTCCAGAGGCACATGATCAGTGTATGACAGCAAACATGATCAGCACATGATCAGTCACATGATCAGTGCATGATAAGCCACGTGATCAGTGCATGATCAATTACGTGATCAGTGCATGATCAGTCATGTGACCAGTACATGGTAGCTGCGTGATCAGTGCATGATCAGCCACGTGATCAGTGCATGATAGCCACGTGATCAGTGCATGATCAGCCACGTGATCAGTGCATGATCAGTCACGTGATCAGTGCATGATCAGCCACGTGATCAGTGCATGATCAGTCACGTGACCAGTACATGGTAGCTACGTGATCATTGCATGATCAGCCACGTGATCAGTGCATGATAGCCACGTGATCAGTGCATGATCAGTCACGTGATACGTGTGTGATCAGCCACGTGATCAGTGCATGATATCCACGTGATCAGTGCATGATAGCCACGTGATCAGTGCATGATTAGTCACGTGATCAGTGCATGATCAGTCACGTGATAGTGTGTGATCAGCCACGTGATCAGTGCATGATGAGCCACGTGATCAGTGCAGGATCAATTACGTGATCAGTGCATGATCAGTCACGTGACCAGTACATGGTTGCTACGTGATCGTTGCATGATCAGCCACGTGAGCAGAGCATGATAGCCACGTGATCAGTGCATGATCAGTCACGTGATCAGTACATGATCAGTCACGTGAACAGTGCATGATCATTTACGTGATCTGTGCATGATCAGTCACGTGACCAGTATATGGTAGCTACGTGATCATTCCATGACGAGCCACGTGAGCAGTGCATGATAGCCACGTGATGTGTGCATGATGAGTTACGTGAGCAGAGTATGATCAGCCACGTGATCAGTGCATGAGTGCCACGTGATCAGTGCATGATATGTCACGTGACAGTGTGTGATCAGCCACGTGAACAGTGCATGTTCAGCCACGTGATCAGTGCATGATAGCCACGTGATCAGTGCATGATCAGTTACGTGAGCAGTGTATGATCAGCCACGTGATCAGTGCATGGTCAGACACGTGAACAGTGTATGATCAGCCACGTGATCAGTGCATGATATCCAAGTGATCAGTGCATGATCAATCACGTGATCAGTGTATGATCAGCCACGTGAACAGTGCATGCTCAGTCACGTGATCAGGGCCTGCTGAGCTGCGTGATTACTGTCTGCTCATCTGCTTGACAATTGCCAGCTGAGCTGCACGATTCCTGCCTGTCATCTGCTTGACAATTGCCAGCTGTGCTGCGTAATTCCTGCCTGCTCAGCTGCTTGATTATTGCCAGCTGAGCAGCATGATTCCTCACAGCTGAGTTCCATGATTATTGCCTGCTGACTGTTTGATTCGTGCCTACTCAGCTCTTTGTTTATTGCCTCCAGAGGCACATGATCAGTGTATGATAGCAAACATGATCAGCGCATGATCAGTCACATGATCAGCGCCATTAAGTCACGTGATCACTACATGATAGTCATGTGATCAGTCCATGCTCAGTCACGGTATCAGTGCATGATCAGCCACGTGATCAGTGCATGATCAGTCACGTGATCAGTGTATGATTCCACGTGATCAGTGCATGATCAGTCATGTGATCAGTGCATGATAGCCACGTGATCAGTGCATGATCAGCCACGTGATCAGTGCATGATCAGTCACGTGATCAGTGCATGATCAGCCACGTGATCAGTGCATGATCAGGCACGTGATCAGTATGATCAGCCACGTGATCAGTGCATGATAGCCACGTGATCAGTGCATGATCAGTCACGTGATCAGTGCATGATCAGTCACGTGATCAGTGCATGATCAGCCACGTGATCAGTGCATGATCAGCCACGTGATCAGTGCATGATCAGTCACGTGATCAGTGCATGATAGGTGATCAGTGCATGATCAGCCACGTGATCAGTGCATGATAGCCACGTGATCAGTGCATGATCAGTCACGTGATCAGTGCATGATCAGTCACGTGATCAGTGCATGATCAGCCACGTGATCAGTGCATGATAGCCACGTGATCAGTGCATGATCAGTCACGTGATCAGTGTGATCAGCCACGTGATCAGTGCATGATATCCACGTGATCAGTGCATGATAGCCACGTGATCAGTGCATGATAGCCACGTGATCAGTGCATGATCAGTCACGTGATAGTGTGATCAGCCACGTGATCAGTGCATGATGAGCCACGTGATCAGTGCATGATCAATTACGTGATCAGTGCATGATCAGTCACGTGACCAGTACATGGTTGCTACGTGATCATTGCATGATCAGCCACGTGAGCAGTGCATGATAGCCACGTGATCAGTGCATGATCAGTCACGTGATCAGTGCATGATCAGTCACGTGATCAGTGCATGATCATTTACGTGATCTGTGCATGATCAGTCACGTGACCAGTATATGGTAGCTACGTGATCATTGCATGATCAGCCACGTGAGCAGTGCATGATAGCCACGTGATGTGTGCATGATCAGTTACGTGAGCAGTGTATGATCAGCCACGTGATCAGTGCATGAGTGCCACGTGATCAGTGCATGATCAGTCACGTGACAGTGTGTGATCAGCCACGTGATCAGTGCATGATCAGCCACGTGATCAGTGCATGATAGCCACGTGATCAGTGCATGATCAGTTACGTGATCAGTGTATGATCAGCCACGTGATCAGTGCATGGTCAGACACGTGATCAGTGTATGATCAGCCACGTGATCAGTGCATGATATCCACGTGATCAGTGCATGATCAGTCACGTGATCAGTGCATGATCAGTCACGTGATCAGTGCATGATCAGCCACGTGATCAGTGCATGATCAGTCACGTGATCAGTGCATGATAGCTACGTGATCAGTGCATGATCAGCCACGTGATCAGTGCATGATAGCCACGTGATCAGTGCATGATAGCCATGTGATCAGTGCATGATCAGTCACGTGATCAGTGCATGATCAGCCACGTGATCAGTGCATGACAGGCACGTGATCAGTATGATCAGCCACGTGATCAGTGCATGATAGCCACGTGATCAGTGCATGATCAGCCACGTGATCAGTGCATGATCAGCCACGTGATCAGTGCATGATCAATTACGTGATCAGTGCATGATCAGTCACGTGATCAGTACATGGTAGCTACGTGATCAGTGCATGATCAGCCACGTGATCAGTGCATGATAGCCACGTGATCAGTGCATGATCAGCCACGTGATCAGTGCATGATCAGTCACGTGATCAGTGCATGATCAGTCACGTGATCAGTGCATGATCATCCACGTGATCAGTGCATGTCAGTCATGTATCAGTGCATGATAGCACGTGATCAGTGCATGATCAGTCCTGTGATCAGTGCATGATCAGCCACGTGATCAGTGCATGATAGCCACGTGATCAGTGCATGATCAGTCACGTGATCAGTGCATGATCAGCCACGTGATCAGTGCATGATAGCCACGTGATCAGTGCATGATCAGTCACGTGATCAGTGCATGATCAGTCACGTGATCAGTGCATGATCAATTACGTGATCAGTGCATGATCAGTCACGTGATCAGTGCATGATAGCTACGTGATCAGTGCATGATCAGCCACGTGATCAGTGCATGATAGCCACGTGATCAGTGCATGATCAGCTACGTGATCAGTGCATGATCAGCCACGTGATCAGTGCATGATCAGCCACGTGATCAGTGCATGATCAGCCACGTGATCAGTGCATGATGCCACGTGATCAGTGCATGATCAGTCACGTGATCAGTGCATGATCAGCCACGTGATCAGTGCATGATAGCCACGTGATCAGTGCATGATAGCCACGTGATCAGTGCATGATCAGTCACGTGATCAGTGCATGATCAGGCACGTGATCAGTGCATGATCAGCCACGTGATCAGTGCATGATAGCCACGTGATCAGTGCATGATCAGTCACGTGATCAGTGCATGATCAGTCACGTGATCAGTGCATGATGAGCCACGTGATCAGTGCATGATCAATTACGTGATCAGTGCATGATCAGTCACGTGACCAGTACATGGATGCTACGTGATCAGTGCATGATCAGCCACGTGAGCAGTGCATGATAGCCACGTGATCAGTGCATGATCATCACGTGATCAGTGCATGATCAGTCACGTGATCAGTGCATGATCATTTACGTGAAATGTGCATGATCAGTCACGTGACCAGTATATGGTAGCTACGTGATCATTGCATGATCAGCCACGTGATCAGTGCATGATAGCCACGTGATCAGTGCATGATCAGTCACGTGATCAGTGTATGATCAGCCACGTGATCAGTGCATGAGTGCCACGTGATCAGTGCATGATCAGTCACGTGACAGTGTGTGATCAGCCACGTGATCAGTGCATGATCACCACGTGATCAGTGCATGATAGCCACGTGATCAGTGCATGATAGCCACGTGATCAGTGCATGATCAGTCACGTGATCAGTGCATGATCAGTCACGTGACCAGTACATGATAGCTTCATGATCAGTGCATGATCAGCCACGTGATCAGTGCATGATAGCCACGTGATCAGTGCATGATCAGTCACGTGATCAGTGCATGATCAGTCACGTGATCAGTGCATGATAGCCACGTGATCAGTGCATGATCAGTTGCGTGATCAGTGCATGATCAGCCACGTGATCAGTGCATGATCAGACACGTGATCAGTGCATGATCAGCCACGTGATCAGTGCATGATATCCACGTGATCAGTGCATGATAGCCACGTGATCAGTGCATGATCAGTCACGTGATCAGTGCATGATCAGTCACGTGATCATGTGTGATCAGCCACGTGATCAGTGCATGATCAGCCACGTGATCAGTGCATGATCAATTACGTGATCAGTGCATGATCAGTCACGTGACCAGTACATGGTAGCTACGTGATCATTGCATGATCAGCCACGTGATCAGTGCATGACAGCCACGTGATCAGTGCATGATCAGCCACGTGATCAGTGCATGATCAGTCATGTGATAGTGCATGATCAGCCACGTGATCAGTGCATGATATCCACGTGATCAGTGCATGATAGCCACGTGATCAGTGCATGATAGCCACGTGATCAGTGCATGATCAGTCACGTGATCATGTGTGATCAGCCACGTGATCAGTGCATGATCAGCCACGTGATCAGTGCATGATCAATTACGTGATCAGTGCATGATCAGTCACGTGACCAGTACATGGTTGCTACGTGATCAGTGCATGATCAGCCACGTGAGCAGTGCATGATAGCCACGTGATCAGTGCATGATCAGCCACGTGATCAGTGCATGATCAGTCACGTGATCATGTGTGATCAGCCACGTGATCAGTGCATGATCAGCCACGTGATCAGTGCATGATCAATTACGTGATCAGTGCATGATCAGTCACGTGATCAGTGCATGATCAGTCACGTGATCAGTGCATGATCAGTTACGTGATCAGTGCATGATCAGTCACGTGATCAGTGCATGGTAGCTACGTGATCAGTGCATGATCAGCCACGTGATCAGTGCATGATCAGCCACGTGATCAGTGCATGATCAGTCACGTGATCAGTGCATGATCAGCCACGTGATCAGTGCATGATAGCCACGTGATCAGTGCATGATCAGTCACGTGATCAGTGCATGATAGTCACGTGATCAGTGCATGATCAGCACGTGATCAGTGCATGTGAGTCATGTAGTCAGTGCATGATAGCGCCGTGATCAGTGCATGATCAGTCCCGTGATCAGTGCATGATCAGCCAGTGATCAGTGCATGATAGCCACGTGATCAGTGCATGATCAGTCACGTGATCAGTGCATGATCAGCCACGTGATCAGTGCATGATAGCCACGTGATCAGTGCATGACAGTCACGTGATCAGTGCATGATCAGTCATGTGATCAGTGCATGATCAGTCACGTGATCAGTGCATGATCAGCCACGTGATCAGTGCATGATCAGTCACGTGATCAGTGCATGATTATAGACGTGATCAGTGCATGATCAGTCACGTGATCAGTGCATGATAGCCACGTGATCAGTGCATGATCAGCCACGTGATCAGTGCATGATCAGTCACGTGATCAGTGCATGATCAGCCACGTGATCAGTGCATGATCAGCCACGTGATCAGTGCATGATCAGCCACGTGATCAGTGCATGATAGCCACGTGATCAGTGCATGATCAGTCACGTGATCAGTGCATGATCAGTCACGTGATCAGTGCATGATCAGCCACGTGATCAGTGCATGATCAGCCACGTGATCAGTGCATGATCAGTCACGTGATCAGTGCATGATCAGTCACGTGACCAGTACATGGTAGCTACATGATCATTGCATGATCAGCCACGTGATAGTGCATGATAGCCACGTGATCAGTGCATGATCAGTCACGTGATCAGTGCATGATCAGTCATGTGACCAGTGCATGGTAGCTGCGTGATCATGCATGATCAGCCACGTGATCAGTGCATGATAGCCACGTGATCAGTGCATGATCAGCCACGTGATCAGTGCATGATCAGTCACGTGATCAGTGCATGATCAGCCACGTGATCAGTGCATGATCAGCCACGTGATCAGTGCATGATCAGCCACGTGATCAGTGCATGATAGCCACGTGATCAGTGCATGATCAGTCACGTGATCAGTGCATGATAGCCACGTGATCAGTGCATGATCAGCCACGTGATCAGTGCATGATAGCCACGTGATCAGTGCATGATCAGTCACGTGATCAGTGTGTGATCAGCCACGTGAACAGTGCATGCTCAGTCACGTGATCAGGGCCTGCTGAGCTGCGTGATTACTGTCTGCTCATCTCTTGACAATTGCCAGCTGAGCTGCACGATTCCTGCCTGTCATCTGCTTGACAATTGCCACCTGTGCTGCGTAATCCCTGCCTGCTCATCTACTTGATTATTGCCAGCTGAGCAGCATGATTTCTCAGAGCTGAGTTCCATGATTAGTGCCTGCTGACTGATTCCTGCCTACTCAGCTCTTTGTTCATTGCCTCCAGATGCACATGATCAGTGTATGACACCAAACATGATCAGTGCATGATCAGTCACATGATCAGTGCATGATAAGCCACGTGATCAGTGCATGATCAGTTACGTGATCAGTGCATGATCAGTCACGTGACCAGTGCATGGTAGCTACGTGATCAGTGCATGATCAGCCACGTGATCAGTGCATGATAGCCACGTGATCAGTGCATGATAGTCACGTGATCAGTGCATGATCAGTCACGTGATCAGTGCATGATCAGCCACGTGATCAGTGCATGATCAGTCACGTGATCAGTGCATGATCAGTCACGTGACCAGTGCATGATAGCCACGTGATCAGTGCATGATCAGCCACGTGATCAGTGCATGATCAGCCACGTGATCAGTGCATGATCAGTTACGTGAGCAGTGTATGATCAGCCACGTGATCAGTGCATGGTCAGACACGTGAACAGTGTATGATCAGCCACGTGATCAGTGCATGATATCCAAGTGATCAGTGCATGATCAATCACGTGATCAGTGTATGATCAGCCACGTGAACAGTGCATGCTCAGTCACGTGATCAGGGCCTGCTGAGCTGCGTGATTACTGTCTGCTCATCTGCTTGACAATTGCCAGCTGAGCTGCACGATTCCTGCCTGTCATCTGCTTGACAATTGCCAGCTGTGCTGCGTAATTCCTGCCTGCTCAGCTGCTTGATTATTGCCAGCTGAGCAGCATGATTCCTCACAGCTGAGTTCCATGATTATTGCCTGCTGACTGTTTGATTCGTGCCTACTCAGCTCTTTGTTTATTGCCTCCAGAGGCACATGATCAGTGTATGATAGCAAACATGATCAGCGCATGATCAGTCACATGATCAGCGCCATTAAGTCACGTGATCACTACATGATAGTCATGTGATCAGTCCATGCTCAGTCACGGTATCAGTGCATGATCAGCCACGTGATCAGTGCATGATAGCCACGTGATCAGTGCATGATCAGCCACGTGATCAGTGCATGATCAGCCACGTGATCAGTGCATGATGCTACGTGATCAGTGCATGATCAGTCACGTGATCAGTGCATGATCAGGCACGTGATCAGTGCATGATCAGCCACGTGATCAGTGCATGATAGCCACGTGATCAGTGCATGATCAGTCACGTGATCAGTGCATGATCAGTCACGTGACCAGTACATGGTAGCTACGTGATCATTGCATGATCAGCCACGTGATAGTGCATGATAGCCACGTGATCAGTGCATGATCAGCCACGTGATCAGTGCATGATCAGTCATGTGATCAGTGCATGATCAGGCACGTGATCAGTGCATGATCAGCCACGTGATCAGTGCATGATAGCCACGTGATCAGTGCATGATCAGTCACGTGATCAGTGCATGATCAGTCACGTGATCAGTGCATGATCAGCCACGTGATCAGTGCATGATCAGTTACGTGATCAGTGCATGATCAGTCACGTGATCAGTACATGGTAGCTACGTGATCAGTGCATGATCAGCCACGTGATCAGTGCATGATAGCCACGTGATCAGTGCATGATCAGTCACGTGATCAGTGCATGATCAGTCACGTGATCAGTGCATGATCAGCCACGTGATCAGTGCATGATCAGTCACGTGATCAGTGTGTGATAGCCACGTGATCAGTGCATGATCAGCCACGTGATCAGTGCATGATAGCCACGTGATCAGTGCATGATCAGTTACGTGAGCAGTGTATGATCAGCCACGTGATCAGTGCATGGTCAGACAAGAGAACAGTGTATGATCAGCCACGTGATCAGTGCATGATAGTCACGTGATCAGTGCATGATCATCACGTGATCAGTGTATGATCAGCCACGTGAACAGTGCATGCTCAGTCACGTGATCTGGGCCTGCTGAGCTGCGTGATTACTGTCTGCTCATCTGCTTGACAATTGCCAGCTGAGCTGCACGATTCCTGCCTGTCATCTGCTTGACAATTGCCAGCTGTGCTGCGTAATTCCTGCCTGCTCAGCTGCTTGATTATTGCCAGCTGAGCAGCATGATTCCTCACACCTGTGTTCCATTATTATTGCCTGCTGACTGTTTGATTCGTGCATACTCAGCTCTTTGTTTATTGCCTCCAGAGGCACATGATCAGTATATGATAGCAAACATGACCAGCGCATGATCAGTCACATGATCAGCGCCATTAAGTCACGTGATCACTACATGATAGTCATGTGATCAGTCCATGCTCAGTCACGGTATCAGTGCATGATCAGCCACGTGATCAGTGCATGATCAGCCACGTGATCAGTGCATGATAGCCACGTGATCAGTGCATGATCAGCCACGTGATCAGTGCATGATCAGTCACGTGATCAGTGCATGATCAGCCACGTGATCAGTGCATGATCAGTCACCTGATGGGTGTATGATCAGTCACGTGACAGTACATGGTAGCTACATGATCATTGCATGATCAGCCACGTGAGTAGTGCATGATAGCCACGTGATCAGTGCATGATCAGTCACGTGATCAGTGCATGATCAGTCACGTGATCAGTGCATGATCAGCCACGTGATCAGTGCATGATAGCCACGTGATCAGTGCATGATCAGCCACGTGATCAGTGCATGATCAGTCACGTGATCAGTGCATGATCAGCCACGTGATCAGTGCATGATAGCCACGTGATCAGTGCATGATCAGCCACGTGATCAGTGCATGATAGCCACGTGATCAGTGCATGATCAGTCACGTGATCAGTGCATGATCAGCCACGTGATCAGTGCATGATCAGCCACGTGATCAGTGCATGATCAATTACGTGATCAGTGCATGATCAGTCACGTGACCAGTACATGGTAGCTACGTGATCAGTGCATGATCAGCCACGTGATCAGTGCATGATAGCCACGTGATCAGTGCATGATCAGTCACGTGATCAGTGCATGATCAGCCACGTGATCAGTGCATGATCAGCACGTGATCAGTGCATGATCAGTCACGTGATCAGTGCATGATCAGTTGCGTGATCAGTGCATGATCAGTCACGTGATCAGTGCATGATCAGCCACGTGATCAGTGCATGATCAGTTACGTGATCAGTGCATGATCAGCCACGTGATCAGTGCATGATCAGTCACGTGATCAGTGCATGATCAGCCACGTGACCAGTGCATGATAGCTGCGTGATCAGTGCATGATCAGCCACGTGATCAGTGCATGATCAGCCACGTGATCAGTGCATGATCAGTTACGTGAGCAGTGTATGATCAGCCACGTGATCAGTGCATGGTCAGACACGTGAACAGTGTATGATCAGCCACGTGATCAGTGCATGATAGTCACGTGATCAGTGCATGATCATCACGTGATCAGTGTATGAACAGACACGTGAACAGTGCATGCGAAGTCACGTGATCTGGGCCTGCTGAGCTGCGTGATTACTGTCTGCTCATCTGCTTGACAATTGCCAGCTGAGCTGCACGATTCCTGCCTGTCATCTGCTTGACAATTGCCAGCTGTGCTGCGTAATTCCTGCCTGCTCAGCTGCTTGATTATTGACAACTGAGCAGCATGATTCCTCACAGCTGAGTTCCATGATTATTGCCTGCTGACTGTTTGATTCGTGCCTACTCAGCTCTTTGTTTATTGCCTCCAGAGGCACATGATCAGTGTATGCTAGCAAACATGATCAGCGCATGATCAGTCACATGATCAGCGCCATTAAGTCACGTGATCACTACATGATAGTCATCTGATCAGTCCATGCTCAGTCACGGTATCAGTGCATGATCAGCCACGTGATCAGTGCATGATCTGTCACATGATTAGTGTATGATCATCCACGTGATCAGTGCATGGGCAGTCATGTGATCAGTGCATGATATAGACGTGATCAGTGCATGATCAGTCTCGTGATCAGTTCATGATAGCCATGTGATCAGTGCATGATCAGTCACGTGATCATGTGTGATCAGCCACGTGATCAGTGCATGATCAGCCACGTGATCAGTGCATGATCAGCCACGTGATCAGTGCATGATCAGTCACGTGATCAGTACATGGTAGCCACGTGATCAGTGCATGATCAGCCACGTGATCAGTGCATGATAGCCACGTGATCAGTGCATGATAGTCACGTGATCAGTGCATGATCAGTCACGTGATCGTGTATGATCAGCCACGTGATCAGTGCATGATAGCCACGTGATCAGTGCATGACAGCCACGTGATCAGTGCATGATAGCCACGTGATCAGTGCATGATCAGTCACGTGATCATGTGTGATCAGCCACGTGATCAGTGCATGATGAGCCACGTGATCAGTGCATGATCAATTACGTGATCAGTGCATGATCACTCACGTGACCAGTACATGGTTGCTACGTGATCATTGCATGAACAGCCACGTGAGCAGTGCATGATAGCCACGTGATCAGTGCATGATCAGTCACGTGATCAGTGCATGATCAGTCACGTGATCAGTGCATGATCATTTACGTGATCAGTGCATGATCAGTCACGTGACCAGTATATGGTAGCTACGTGATCATTGCATGACAGCCACGTGATCAGTGCATGATAGCCACGTGATGTGTGCATGAGTTACGTGATCAGTGTATGATCAGCCACGTGATCAGTGCATGAGTGCCACGTGATCAGTGCATGATAGTCACGTGACAGTGTGTGATCAGCCACGTGATCAGTGCATGATCAGCCACGTGATCAGTGCATGATCAGTCACGTGATCAGTGCATGATCAGCCACGTGATCAGTGCATGATCAGCCACGTGATCAGTGCATGATAGCCACGTGATCAGTGCATGATCAGCCACGTGATCAGTGCATGATAGCTACGTGATCAGTGCATGATCAGTTACGTGAGCTGTGTATGATCAGCCACGTGATCAGTGCATGGTCAGACACGTCAACAGTGTATGATCAGCCACGTGATCAGTGCATGATAGTCACGTGATCAGTGCATGATCATCACGTGATCAGTGTATGATCAGCCACGTGAACAGTGCATGCTCAGTCACGTGATCAGGGCCTGCTGAGCTGCGTGATTACTGTCTGCTCATCTGCTTGACAATTGCCAGCTGAGCTGCACGATTCCTGCCTGTCATCTGCTTGACAATTGCCAGCTGTGCTGGGTAATTCCTGCCTGTTCAGCTGCTTGATTATTGCCAGCTGAGCAGCATGATTCCTCACACCTGAGTTCCATGATTATTGCCTGCTGACTGTTTGATTCGTGCCTACTCAGCTCTTTGTTTATTGCCTCCAGAGGCACATGATCAGTGTATGATAGCAAACATGATCAGCGCATGATCAGTCACATGATCAGCGCCATTAAGTCACGTGATCACTACATGATAGTCATGTGATCAGTCCATGCTCAGTCACGGTATCAGTGCATGATCAGCCACGTGATCAGTGCATGATCAGCAAGGTGATCAGTGCATGATAGCCACGTGATCAGTGCATGATCAGTCACGTGATCAGTGCATGATCAGTCACGTGATCAGTGCATGATCAGCCACGTGATCAGTGCATGATCAGTCACGTGATGGGTGCATGATCATTCACGTGACCAGTACATGGTAGCTACATGATCATTGCATGATCAGCCACGTGAGTAGTGCATGATAGCCACGTGATCAGTGCATGATCAGTCACGTGATCAGTGCATGATCAGTCACGTGACAGTGCATGATCAGCCACGTGATCAGTGCATGATAGCCACGTGATCAGTGCATGATCAGCCACGTGATCAGTGCATGATCAGTCACGTGATCAGTGCATGATCAGCCACGTGATCAGTGCATGATAGCCACGTGATCAGTGCATGATCAGCCACGTGATCAGTGCATGATAGCCACGTGATCAGTGCATGATCAGTCACGTGATCAGTGCATGATCTCACGTGATCAGTGCATGATCAGTCCACGTGATCAGTGCATGATCAATCACGTGATCAGTGCATGATCAGTCACGTGACAGTACATGGTAGCTACGTGATCAGTGCATGATCAGCCACGTGATCAGTGCATGATAGCCACGTGATCAGTGCATGATCAGTCACGTGATCAGTGCATGATCAGCCACGTGATCAGTGCATGATCAGCCACGTGATCAGTGCATGATCAGTCACGTGATCAGTGCATGATCAGTCACGTGATCAGTGCATGATCAGCCACGTGATCAGTGCATGATCAGCCACGTGATCAGTGCATGATCAGCCACGTGATCAGTGCATGATCAGCCACGTGATCAGTGCATGATCAGTCACGTGATCAGTGCATGATCAGCCACGTGATCAGTGCATGATCAGCCACGTGATCAGTGCATGATCAGCCACGTGATCAGTGCATGATCAGCCACGTGATCAGTGCATGATCAGTCACGTGATCAGTGCATGATATAGACGTGATCAGTGCATGATCAGTCACGTGATCAGTGCATGATAGCCACGTGATCAGTGCATGATCAGTCACGTGATCATGTGTGATCAGCCACGTGATCAGTGCATGATCAGCCACGTGATCAGTGCATGATCAGTTACGTGATCAGTGCATGATCAGTCACGTGATCAGTGCATGGTAGCTACGTGATCAGTGCATGATCAGCCACGTGATCAGTGCATGATAGCCACGTGATCAGTGCATGATAGCCACGTGATCAGTGCATGATCAGTCACGTGATCGTGCATGATCAGCCACGTGATCAGTGCATGATAGCCACGTGATCAGTGCATGATCAGCCACGTGATCAGTGCATGATAGTCACGTGATCAGTGCATGAGTCACGTGATCAGTGCATGATCAGCCACGTGATCAGTGCATGAGTGCCACGTGATCAGTGCATGATAGTCACGTGATCAGTGCATGATCAGCCACGTGATCAGTGCATGATCAGCCACGTGATCAGTGCATGATAGCCACGTGATCAGTGCATGATCAGTCACGTGATCAGTGCATGATCAGCCACGTGATCAGTGCATGATCAGCCACGTGATCAGTGCATGATCAGTCACGTGATCAGTGCATGATCAGTCACGTGATCAGTACATGATAGCTACGTGATCAGTGCATGATCAGCCACGTGATCAGTGCATGATAGCCACGTGATCAGTGCATGATCAGTCACGTGATCAGTGCATGATCAGTCACGTGATCAGTGCATGATCAGCCACGTGATCAGTGCATGATCAGCCACGTGATCAGTGCATGATCAATCACGTGATCAGTGCATGATCAGTCACGTGATCAGTGCATGATAGCTACGTGATCATTGCATGATCAGCCACGTGATCAGTGCATGATTGCTACGTGATCAGTGCATGATCAGTCACGTGATCAGTGCATGATCAGCCACGTGATCAGTGCATGATCAGTTACGTGATCAGTGCATGATCAGCCACGTGATCAGTGCATGATCAGTCACGTGATCAGTGCATGATCAGCCACGTGATCAGTGCATGATCAGCCACGTGATCAGTGCATGATCAGCCACGTGATCAGTGCATGATCAGCCACGTGATCAGTGCATGATCAGTTACGTGAGCAGTGTATGATCAGCCACGTGATCAGTGCATGGTCAGACACGTGAACAGTGTATGATCAGCCACGTGATCAGTGCATGATATCCAAGTGATCAGTGCATGATCATCACGTGATCAGTGTATGATCAGCCACGTGAACAGTGCATGCTCAGTCACGTGATCAGGGCCTGCTGAGCTGCGTGATTACTGTCTGCTCATCTGCTTGACAATTGCCAGCTGAGCTGCACGATTCCTGCCTGTCATCTGCTTGACAATTGCCAGCTGTGCTGCGTAATTCCTGCCTGCTCAGCTGCTTGATTATTGCCAGCTGAGCAGCATGATTCCTCACACCTGAGTTCCATGATTATTGCCTGCTGACTGTTTGATTCGTGCCTACTCAGCTCTTTGTTTATTGCCTCCAGAGGCACATGATCAGTGTATGATAGCAAACATGATCAGCGCATGATCAGTCACATGATCAGCGCCATTAAGTCACGTGATCACTACATGATAGTCATGTGATCAGTCCATGCTCAGTCACGGTATCAGTGCATGATCAGCCACGTGATCAGTGCATGATCTGTCACAAGATTAGTGTATGATCATCCACGTGATCAGTGCATGGGCAGTCATGTGATCAGTGCATGATATAGACGTGATCAGTGCATGATCAGTCTCGTGATCAGTGCATGATAGCCACGTGATCAGTGCATGATCAGTCACGTGATCAGTACATGGTAGCCACGTGATCATTGCATGATCAGCCACGTGATCAGTGCATGATAGCCACGTGATCAGTGCATGATCAGCCACGTGATCAGTGCATGATCAGTCATGTGATAGTGCATGATCAGCCACGTGATCAGTGCATGATAGCCACGTGATCAGTGCATGATCAGCCACGTGATCAGTGCATGATAGTCACGTGATCAGTGCATGAGTCACGTGATCAGTGCATGATCAGCCACGTGATCAGTGCATGATAGCCACGTGATCAGTGCATGATCAGTCACGTGATCAGTGCATGATAGCTACGTGATCAGTGCATGATCAGCCACGTGATCAGTGCATGATAGCCACGTGATCAGTGCATGATCAGCCACGTGATCAGTGCATGATCAGTCACGTGATCAGTGCATGATCAGCCACGTGATCAGTGCATGATAGCCACGTGATCAGTGCATGATCAGCCACGTGATCAGTGCATGATAGCCACGTGATCAGTGCATGAGCCACGTGATCAGTGCATGATCAGCCACGTGATCAGTGCATGATCAGTCACGTGATCAGTGTGTGATCAGCCACGTGATCAGTGCATGATCAGCCACGTGATCAGTGCATGATAGCCACGTGATCAGTGCATGATCAGTCACGTGATCAGTGTGTGATCAGCCACGTGATCAGTGCATGATCAGCCACGTGATCAGTGCATGATCAATTACGTGATCAGTGCATGATCAGTCACGTGACCAGTACATGGTTGCTACGTGATCGTTGCATGATCAGCCACGTGAGCAGAGCATGATAGCCACGTGATCAGTGCATGATCAGTCACGTGATCAGTACATGATCAGTCACGTGAACAGTGCATGATCATTTACGTGATCAGTGCATGATCAGTCACGTGACCAGTATATGGTTGCTACGTGATCATTCCATGACGAGCCACGTGAGCAGTGCATGATAGCCACGTGATGTGTGCATGAGTTACGTGAGCAGAGTATGATCAGCCACGTGATCAGTGCATGAGTGCCACGTGATCAGTGCATGATATGTCACGTGACAGGTGTGTGATCAGCCACGTGAACAGTGCATGTTCAGCCACGTGATCAGTGCATGATAGCCACGTGATCAGTGCATGATCAGTTACGTGAGCAGTGTATGATCAGCCACGTGATCAGTGCATGGTCAGACACGTGAACAGTGTATGATCAGCCACGTGATCAGTGCATGATATCCAAGTGATCAGTGCATGATCATCACGTGATCAGTGTATGATCAGCCACGTGAACAGTGCATGCTCAGTCACGTGATCTGGGCCTGCTGAGCTGCGTGATTACTGTCTGCTCATCTGCTTGACAATTGCCAGCTGAGCTGCACGATTCCTGCCTGTCATCTGCTTGACAATTGCCAGCTGTGCTGCGTAATTCCTGCCTGCTCAGCTGCTTGATTATTGCCAGCTGAGCAGCATGATTCCTCACACCTGAGTTCCATGATTATTGCCTGCTGACTGTTTGATTCGTGCCTACTCAGCTCTTTGTTTATTGCCTCCAGAGGCACATGATCAGTGTATGATAGCAAACATGATCAGCGCATGATCAGTCACATGATCAGCGCCATTAAGTCACGTGATCACTACATGATAGTCATGTGATCAGTCCATGCTCAGTCACGGTATCAGTGCATGATCAGCCACGTGATCAGTGCATGATCTGTCACATGATTAGTGTATGATCATCCACGTGATCAGTGCATGGGCAGTCATGTGATCAGTGCATGATATAGACGTGATCAGTGCATGATCAGTCTCGTGATCAGTGCATGATAGCCACGTGATCAGTGCATGATCAGTCACCTGATGGGTGTATGATCATTCACGTGACCTGTACATGGTAGCTACATGATCATTGCATGATCAGCCACGTGAGTAGTGCATGATAGCCACGTGATCTGCATGATCAGTCACGTGATCAGTGCATGATCAGTCATGTGACCAGTACATGGTAGCTGCGTGATCATGGCATGATCAGCCACGTGAGCAGTGCATGATAGCCACGTGATCAGTGCATGATCAGACACGTGATCAGTGCATGATCAGTCACGTGATCAGTGCATGATCAGCCACGTGATCAGTGCATGATCAGGCACGTGATCAGTGTATGTCAGCCACGTGATCAGTGCATGATAGCCACGTGATCAGTGCATGATCAGTCACGTGATCAGTGCATGATCAGTTACGTGATCAGTGCATGATCAGCCACGTGATCAGTGCATGATCAGCCACGTGATCAGTGCATGATCAATTACGTGATCAGTGCATGATCAGTCACGTGACCAGTATGGTAGCTACGTGATCAGTGCATGATCAGCCACGTGATCAGTGCATGATAGCCACGTGATCAGTGCATGATAGCCACGTGATCAGTGCATGATCAGTCACGTGATACGTGTGTGATCAGCCACGTGATCAGTGCATGATCAGTCACGTGATCAGTGCATGATCAGCCACGTGATCAGTGCATGATCAGTCATGTGATCAGTGCATGATATAGACGTGAACAGTGCATGATAGGTCTCGTGATCAGTGCATGACCAGGCACATGATCAATGTATGTCCAGCCAAGTGATCAGTGCATGATAGCCACATGATCAGTGCATGATCTGTCACGTGATCAGTTCATGATCAGTTATGTGATCACTGTATGATCAGCCACGTAATTAGTGCATGATCAGCCACATGACCAGTACATGATAAGTACGTGATCAGTGCATGATCAGTCATGTGACCAGTACATGGTAGCCATGTGATCATTGCCTGATCAGCCACATGATCAGTGCATGATCAGCCACGTGATCAGTGCATGATCAGCCACGTGATCAGTGCATGACCAGGCACATGATACAGTGTATGACCAGCCAAGTGATCAGTGCATGATAGCCACGTGATCAGTGCATGATCAGTTACGTGATCAGTGCATGATCAGTTATGTGATCAGTGTATGATCAGCCACGTAATCAGTGCATGATCAGCCACATGATCAGTGCATGATCAATTACGTGATCAGTGCATGATCAGTCACGTGACCAGTACATGGTAGCCACGTGATCATTGCCTGATCAGCCACATGATCAGTGCATGACAGCCACGTGATCAGTGCATGATAGCCACGTGATCAGTGCATGATCAGTCACGTGATACATGTGTGATCAGCCACGTGATCAGTGCATGATGAGCCACGTGATCAGTGCAGGATCAATTACGTGATCAGTGCATGATCAGTCACGTGACCAGTACATGGTAGGTACGTGATCATGGCATGATCAGCCATGTGAGCAGAGCATGATAGCCACGTGGTCAGTGCATGATCAGTCACGTGATCAGTACATGATCAGTCACATGAACAGTGCATGATCATTTACGTGATCTTTGCATGATCAGTCACGTTACAAGTATATGGTTGCTACGTGAACATTCCATGACGAGCCACGTGAGCAGTGCATGATAGCCACGTGATGTGTGCATGAGTTACGTGAGCAGAGTATGATCAGCCACGTGATCAGTGCATGAGTGCCACGTGATCAGTGCATGATATGTCACGTGACAGATGTGTGATCAGCCACGTGAACAGTGCATGTTCAGCCACGTGATCAGTGCATGATAGCCACGTGATCAGTGCATGATCAGTTACGTGAGCAGTGTATGATCAGCCACGTGATCAGTGCATGGTCAGACACGTGAACAGTGTATGATCAGCCAACTGATCAGTGCATGATATCCAAGTGATCAGTGCATGATCATCACGTGATCAGTGTATGATCAGCCACGAGAACAGTGCATGCTCAGTCACGTGATCTGGGCCTGCTGAGCTGCGTGATTACTGTCTGCTCATCTGCTTGACAATTGCCAGCTGAGCTGCACGATTCCTGCCTGTCATCTGCTTGACAATTGCCAGCTGTGCTGCGTAATTCCTGCCTGCTCAGCTGCTTGATTATTGCCAGCTGAGCAGCATGATTCCTCACACCTGTGTTCCATGATTATTGCCTGCTGACTGTTTGATTCGTGCCTACTCAGCTCTTTGTTTATTGCCTCCAGAGGCACATGATCAGTATATGATAGCAAACATGATCAGCGCATGATCAGTCACATGATCAGCGCCATTAAGTCACGTGATCACTACATGATAGTCATGTGATCAGTCCATGCTCAGTCACGGTATCAGTGCATGATCAGCCACGTGATCAATGCATGATCTATCACAAGATTAGTGTATGATCATCCACGTGATCAGTGCACGGGTAGTCATGTGATCAGTGCATGATATAGACGTGAACAGTGCTTGATCAGTCTCGTGATCAGTGCATGATAGCCACGTGATCAGTGCATGATCAGTGACCTGATGGGTGTATGATCATTCACGTGACCTGTACATGGTAGCTACATGATCATTGCATGATCAGCCACGTGAGTAGTTCATGATAGCCACGTGATCACTGCATGATCAGTCACGTGATCAGTGCATGATCAGTCATGTGACCAGTACATGGTAGCTGCGTGATCATGGCATGATCAGCCACGTCAGCAGTGCATGATAGCCACGTGATCAGTGCATGATCAGACACGAGATCAGTGCATGATCAGTCACGTGATCAGTGCATGATCAGCCACGTGATCAGTGCATGACCAGGCACGTGATCAGTGTATTTCAGCCAAGTGATCAGTGCATGATAGCCACGTGATCAGTGCATGATCAGTCACGTGATCAGTGCATGATCAGTTATGTGATCAGTGTTTGATCAGCCACGTGATCAGTGCATGATCAGCCACATGATCAGTGCATGATCAATTACGTGCTCAGTGCATGATCAGTCACGTGACCAGTACATGGTAGCTACGTGATCATTGCCTGATCAGCCACATGATCAGTGCATGATAGCCACGTATCAGTGCATGATAGCCACGTGATCCGTGCATGATCAGTCATGTGATACGTGTGTGATCAGCCACGTGATCAGTGCATGATATCCACGTGATCAGTGCATGACAGCCACGTGATCAGTGCAGGAGAGCCACGTGATCAGTGCATGATCAGTCACGTGATACATGTGTGATCAGCCACGTGATCAGTGCATGATGAGCCACGTGATCAGTGCAGGATCAATTACGTGATCAGTGCATGATCAGTCACGGGACCAGTACATGGTTGCTACGTGATCGTTGCATGATCAGCCACGTGAGCAGTGCATGATAGCCACGGGTCAGTGCATGATCAGTCACGTGATCAGTACATGATCAGTCACGTGAACAGTGCATGATCATTACGTGATCTTTGCATGATCAGTCACGTTACCAGTATATGGTTGCTACGTGATCATTCCATGACGAGCCACGTGAGCAGTGCATGATAGCCACGTGATGTGTGCATGAGTTACGTGAGCAGAGTATGATCAGCCACGTGATCAGTGCATGAGTGCCACGTGATCAGTGCATGATATGTCACGTGACAGGTGTGTGATCAGCCACGTAAACAGTGCATGTTCAGCCACGTGATCAGTGCATGATAGCCACGTGATCAGTGCATGATCAGTTACGTGAGCAGTGTATGATCAGCCACGTGATCAGTGCATGGACAGACACGTGAACAGTGTATGATCAGCCACGTGATCAATGCATGATAGCCACGTGATCAGTGCATGATAGCCACGTGATAAGTGCATGATCAGGCATGTGATACGTGTGTGATCAGCCACGTGATCAGTGCATGATCTGTCACAAGATTAGTGTATGATTATCCACGTGATCAGTGCACGGGCAGTCATGTGATCAGTGCATGATATAGACGTGAACAGTGCATGATCAGTCTCGTGATCAGTGCATGATATCGAAGTGATCAGTGCCTGATCATCACGTGATCAGTGTATGATCAGCCACGTGAACAGTGCATGCTCTGTCATGTGATCTGGGCCTGCTGAGCTGCGTGATTACTGTCTGCTCATCTGCTTGACAATTGCCAGCTGAGCTGCACGATTCCTGCCTGTCATCTGCTTGACAATTGCCAGCTGTGCTGCGTAATTCCTGCCTGCTCAGCTGCTTGATTATTGCCAGCTGAGCAGCATGATTCCTCACACCTGTGTTCCATGATTATTGCCTGCTGACTGTTTGATTCGTGCCTACTCAGCTCTTTGTTTATTGCCTCCAGAGGCACATGATCACTGTATGATAGCAAACATGATCAGCGCATGATCAGTCACATGATCAGCGCCATTAAGTCACGTGATCACTACATGATAGTCATGTGATCAGTCCATGCTCAGTCACGGTATCAGTGCATGATCAGCCACGTGATCAGTGCATGATCTGTCACTAAATTAGTGTATGATCATCCACGTGATCAGTGCACGGGCAGTCATGTGATCAGTGCATGATATAGACGTGAACACTGCTTGATCAGTCTCGTGATCAGTGCATGATAGCCACGTGATCAGTGCATGATCAGTCACCTGATGGGTGTATGATCATTCACGTGACCTGTACATGGTAGCTACATCATCATTGCATGATCAGCCACGTGAGTAGTTCATGATAGCCACGTGATCACTGCATGATCAGTCACGTGATCAGTCATGTGACCAGTACATGGTAGCTGCGTGATCATCTCATGATCAGCCACGTGAGCAGTGCATGATAGCCACGTGATCAGTGCATGATCAGACACGAGATCAGTGCATGATCAGTCACGTGATCAGTGCATGATCAGCCACGTGATCAGTGCATGACCAGGCACGTGATTAGTGTATGTCCAGCCAAGTGATCAGTGCATGATAGCCACGTGATCAGTGCATGATCAGTCACGTGATCAGTGCATGATCAGTTATGTGATCAGTGTATGATCAGCCACGTGATCAGTGCATGATCAGCCACATGATCAGTGCATGATCAATTACGTGATCAGTGCATGATCAGTCACGTGACCAGTACATGGTAGCTATGTGATCATTGCCTGATCAGCCACATGATCAGTGCATGATAGCCACGTGATCAGTGCATGATAGCCACGTGATCAGTGCATGATCAGTCATGTGATACGTGTGTGATCAGCCACGTGATCAGTGCATGATATCCACGTGATCAGTGCATGACAGCCACGTGATCAGTGTATGAGAGCCACGGGATCAGTGCATGATCAGTCACGTGATACATGTGTGATCAGCCACGTGATCAGTGCATGATGAGCCACGTGATCAGTGCAGGATCAATTACGTGATCAGTGCATGATCAGTCACGTGACCAGTACATGGTTGCTACGTGATCGTTGCATGATCAGCCACGTGAGCAGAGCATGATAGCCACGTGGTCAGTGCAAGATCAGTCACGTGATCAGTACATGATCAGTCACGTGAACAGTGCATGATCATTTACGTGATCTTTGCATGATCAGTCACGTTACCAGTATATGGTTGCTACGTGATCATTCCATGACGAGCCACGTGAGCAGTGCATGATAGCCACGTGATGTGTGCATGAGTCACGTGAGCAGAGTATGATCAGCCACGTGATCAGTGCATGAGTGCCACGTGATCAGTGCATGATATGTCACGTGACAGGTGTGTGATCAGCCACGTGAACAGTGCATGTTCAGCCACGTGATCAGTGCATGATAGCCACGTGATCAGTGCATGATCAGTTACGTGAGCAGTGTATGATCAGCCACGTGATCAGTGCATGGTCAGACACGTGAACCGTGTATGATCAGCCACGTTATCAGTGCATGATATCCAAGTGATCAGTGCATGATCATCACGTGATCAGTGTATGATCAGCCACGTGAACAGTGCATGCTCAGTCACGTGATCTGGGCCTGCTGAGCTGCGTGATTACTGTCTGCTCATCTGCTTGACAATTGCCAGCTGAGCTGCACGATTCCTGCCTGTCATCTGCTTGACAATTGCCAGCTGTGCTGCGTAATTCCTGCCTGCTCAGCTGCTTGATTATTGCCAGCTGAGCAGCATGATTCCTCACACCTGAGTTCCATGATTATTGCCTGCTGACTGTTTGATTCGTGCCTACTCAGCTCTTTGTTTATTGCCTCCAGAGGCACATGATCAGTGTATGATAGCAAACATGATCAGCGCATGATCAGTCACATGATCAGCGCCATTAAGTCACGTGATCACTACATGATAGTCATGTGATCAGTCCATGCTCAGTCACGGTATCAGTGCATGATCAGCCACGTGATCAGTGCATGATCTGTCACAAGATTAGTGTATGATCATCCACGTGATCAGTGCACGGGCAGTCATGTGATCAGTGCATGATATAGACGTGAACAGTGCATGATCAGTCTCGTGATCAGTGCATGATAGCCACGTGATCAGTGCATGATCAGTCACCTGATGGGTGTATGATCATTCATGTGACCTGTACATGGTAGCTACATGATCATTGCATGATCAGCCACGTGAGTAGTTCATGATAGCCACGTGATCACTGCATGATCAGTCACGTGATCAGTGCATGATCAGTCATGTGACAAGTACATGGTAGCTGCGTGATCATGGCATGATCAGCCACGTGAGCAGTGCATGATAGCCACGTGATCAGTGCATGATCAGACACGAGATCAGTGCATGATCAGTCACGTGATCAGTGCATGATCAGCCACGTGATCAGTGCATGACCAGGCACGTGATCAGTGTATGTCCAGCCAAGTGATCAGTGCATGATAGCCACGTGATCAGTGCATGATCAGTCACGTGATCAGTGCATGATCAGTTATGTGATCAGTGTATGATCAGCCCCATGATCAGTGCATGATCAATTACGTGATCAGTGCATGATCAGTCACGTGACCAGTACATGGTAGCTACGTGATCATTGCCTGATCAGCCACATGATCAATGCATGATAGCCACGTGATCAGTGCATGATAGCCACGTGATCAGTGCATGATCAGTCATGTGATACGTGTGTGATCAACCACGTGATCAATGCATGATATCCACGTGATCAGTGCATGACAGCCACGTGATCAGTGCATGAGAGCCACGGGATCAGTGCATGATCAGTCACGTGATACATGTGTGATCAGCCACGTGATCAGTGCATGATAAGCCACGTGATCAGTGCAGGATCAATTACGTGATCAGTGTATGATCAGTCACGTCACCAGTACATGGTTGCTACGTGATCGTTGCATGATCAGCCACGTGAGCAGAGCATGATAGCCACGTGGTCAGTGCATGATCAGTCACGTGATCAGTACATGATCAGTCACGTGAACAGTGCATGATCATTTACGTGATCTTTGCATGATCATTCACGTTACCAGTATATGGTTGCTACGTGATCATTCCATGACGAGCCACGGGAGCAGTGCATGATAGCCACGTGATGTGTGCATGAGTTACGTGAGCAGAGTATGATCAGCCACGTGATCAGTGCATGAGTGCCACGTGATCAGTGCATGATATGTCAAGTGACAGGTGTGTGATCAGCCACGTGAACAGTGCATGTTCAGCCACGTGATCAGTGCATGATAGCCACGTGATCAGTGCATGATCAGTTACGAGAGCAGTGTACGATCAGCCACGTGAACAGTGCATGGTCAGACACGTGAACAGTGTATGATCAGCCACGTGATCAATGCATGATAGCCACGTGATCAGTGCATGATAGCCACGTGATCAGTGCATGATCAGTCATGTGATACGTGTGTGATCAGCCACGTGATCAGTGCATGATCTGTCACAAGATTGGTGTATGATCATCCACGTGATCAGTGCACGGGCAGTCATGTGATCAGTGCATGATATAGACGTGAACAGTGCATGATCAGTCCCGTGATCAGTGCATGATATCCAAGTGATCAGTGCCTGATCATCACGTGATCAGTGCACGGGCAGTCATGTGATCAGTGCATGATATAGACGTGATCAGTGCATGATCAGTCACGTCACCAGTACATGGTTGCTACGTGATCGTTGCATGATCAGCCACGTGAGCAGAGCATGATAGCCACGTGTCCAGTGCATGATCAGTCACGTGATCAGTGCATGATAGCCACGTGATCAGTGCATGATCAGTTACGTGAGCAGTGTATGATCAGCCACGTGATCAGTGCATGATATCCAAGTGATCAGTGCATGATCAATCACGTGATAAGTGTATGATCAGCCACGTGAACTGTGCATGCTCAGTCACGTGATCAGGGCCTGCTGAGCTGCGTGATTACTGTCTGCTCATCTGCTTGACAATTGCCAGCTGAGCTGCACGATTCCTGCCTGTCATCTGCTTGACAATTGCCAGCTGTGCTGCGTAATTCCTGCCTGCTCAGCTGCTTGATTATTGCCAGCTGAGCAGCATGATTCCTCACACCTGTGTTCCATGATTATTGCCTGCTGACTGTTTGATTCGTGCCTACTCAGCTCTTTGTTTATTGCCTCCAGAGGCACATGATCACTGTATGATAGCAAACATGATCAGCGCATGATCAGTCACATGATCAGCGCCATTAAGTCACGTGATCACTACATGATAGTCATGTGATCAGTCCATGCTCAGTCACGGTATCAGTGCATGATCAGCCACGTGATCAGTGCATGATAGCCACGTGATCATTGCATGATAGCCACGTGATCAGTCCATGATCAGCCAGGTGATCAGTGAATGACTGCTACGTGATCAGTTCATGATTAGTCACGTGATCTGTGCATGACCAGGCAGGTGATCAGTATATGATCAGCCACGTGAACAGTGCATGATAGCCACGTGATCAGTGCATGATCAGTCACGTGATCAGTGCATGATCAGTCATGTGATCATTGTATGACCAGACGTGTGATCAGTGCATGATAGCCACGTGATCAGTGCATGATCAGTCACGTGATCAGTGCATGATCACTCACGTGAACAGTGCATGATAAGTAAACTGATCAGTGCATGATCAATTACGTGATCAGTGCATGATCAGTCATGTGACCAGTACATGGTAGCAGCGTGATCATCGCATGATCAGCCACGAGAGCAGTGCATGATAGCCACGTGATCAGTGCATGATCAGACAGGAGATCAGTGCATGATCAGTCACATGATCAGTGCATGATCAGCCACGTGATCTGTGCATGACCAGGCACGTGATCAGTGTATGTCCAGCCAAGTGATCAGTGCATGATAGCCACGTGATCAGTGCATGATCAGTCACGTGATCAGTGTATGATCAGCCACGTGATCAGTGCATGATCAGCCACGTGATCAGTGCATGATCAGTCACCTGATGGGTGTATGATCATTCACGTGACCTGTACATGGTAGCTACATGATCATTGCATGATCAGCCATGTGAGTAGTGCACGATAGCCACGTGATCACTGGTTGATCAGTCACGTGATCAGTGCATGATCAGTCATGTGACCAGTACATGGTAGCTGCGTGATCATCGCATGATCAGCCACGTGAGCAGTGCATGATAGCCACGTGATCAGTGCATGATCAGACACGAGATCAGTGCATGATCAGTCACGTGATCAGTGCATGATCAGCCACGTGATCAGTGCATGACCAGGCACGTTATCAGTGTATGTCCAGCCAAGTGATCAGTGCATGAGAGCCAAGTGATCAGTGCATGATCAATCACGTGACCAGTACATGGTAGCTACGTGATCATTGCCATATCAGCCACGTGAGCAGTGCATGATAGCCACGTGATCAGTGCATGATCAGCCATATGATAGGTGTGGGATCAGCGACGTGAACAGTGCATGCTCTGTCACGTGATCAGGGCCTGCTGAGCTGCGTGATTACTGTCTGCTCATCTCTTTGACAATTGCCAGCTGAGCTGCACGATTCCTGCCTGTCATCTCCTTGACAATTGCCACCTGTGCTGCGTAATCCCTGCCTGCTCATCTACTTGATTATTGCCAGCTAAGCAGCATGATTTCTCAGAGCTGAGTTCCATGATTAGAGCCTGCTGACTGATTCCTGCCTACTCAGCTCTTTGTTAATTGCCTCCAGATTCACATGATCAGTGTGTGACACCAAACATGATCAGCACATGATCAGTCACATGATGAATGCATGATAAGCCAGGTGATCAGTGCATGATCAATTACGTGATCAGTGCATGATCAGTCATGTGACCAGTACATGGTAGCTGCGTGATCACTGCATGATCAGCCACGTGAGCAGTGCATGATATCCACGTGATCAGTGCATGTTAGGTCACGTGTTCAGTGCATGATCAGTCACGTGTTCAGTGCATGATCATCCACGTGATCAGTGCATGATCAATTAGGTGATCAGTGCATGATCACTCACGGGACCAGTACATGGTAGCTATGTGATCATTGCATGATCAGCCACGTGATCAGTGCATGATCAATTACGTGATCAGTGCATGATCAGTTACGTGAGCAGTGTATGATCAGCCACGTGATCAGTGCATGGTCAGACACGTGAACAGTGTATGATCAGCCACGTGATCAGTGCATGATATCCAAGTGATCAGTGCATGATCATCACGTGATCAGTGTATGATCAGCCACGTGAACAGTGCATGCTCAGTCACGTGATCTGGGCCTGCTGAGCTGCGTGATTACTGTCTGCTCATCTGCTTGACAATTGCCAGCTGAGCTGCACGATTCCTGCCTGTCATCTGCTTGACAATTGCCAGCTGTGCTGCGTAATTCCTGCCTGCTCAGCTGCTTGATTATTGCCAGCTGAGCAGCATGATTCCTCACAGCTGAGTTCCATGATTATTGCCTGCTGACTGTTTGATTCGTGCCTACTCAGCTCTTTGTTTATTGCCTCCAGAGGCACATGATCAGTGTATGATAGCAAACATGCCCAGCGCATGATCAGTCACATGGTCAGCGCCATTAAGTCACGTGATCACTACATGATAGTCATGTGATCAGTCCATGCTCAGTCACGGTATCAGTGCATGATCAGCCACGTGATCAGTGCATGATAGCCACGTGATCATTGCATGATAGCCACGTGATCAGTCCATGATCAGCCAGGTGATCAGTGAATGACTGCTACGTGATCAGTTCATGATTAGTCACGTGATCTGTGCATGACCAGGCAGGTGATCAGTATATGATCAGCCACGTGAACAGTGCATGATAGCCACGTGATCAGTGCATGATCAGTCACCTGAGGGTGTATGATCAGTCACGTGACCGGTACATGGTAGCTACATGATCATTGCATGATCAGCCACGTGAGTAGTGCATGATAACCACGTGATCAGTGCATGATCAGTGACGTGATCAGTGCATGATCAGTGATGTAATCTGTTCATGACCAGGCATGTGATCAGTGTATGACCAGCCAGGTGATCAGTGCATGATAGCCACGTGATCAGTGCATGATCAGTCACGTGATCAGTGCATGATCAGTAACGTGATCAGTGCATGATCAGCCACATGATTAGGGCATGATCAATTACGTCATCAGTGCATGATCACTCACGTGACCAGTACATGGTAGCTGCGTGATCAGTGTATGACCAGCCATGTGATCAGTGCATGATAGCCACGTGATCAGTGCATGATAAGTCACGTGATCAGTGCATGATCAGTCAAGTGATCAGTGCATGATCAGCCACATGATCAGTGCATGATCAGTTATGTCATCAGTGCATGATCAGTCACGTGACCAGTACATGGTAGCTGCGTGATCAGTGTATGACCAGCCAAGTGATCAGTGCATGATAGCCACGTTATCAGTGCATGATCAGTCACGTGATCAGTGCATGATCAGTCACGTGATCAGTGCATGATCAGCCACATGATCAGTGCATTATCAGTCACGTGACCAGTACATGGTAGCTGCGTGATCATTTCATGATCAGCCACGTGATCAGTGCATGATAGCCACGTGATCAGTGCATGATCAGTTACCTGAGCAGTGTATGATCAGCCACGTGATCAGTGCATGGTCAGACACGTGAACAGTGTATGATCAGCCACGTGATCAGTGCATGGTCAGTCACGTGATGAGTGCATGTTCATCACGTGATCAGTGTATGAACAGACACATGATTAGTGCATGCGAAGTCACGTGATCTGGGCCTGCTGAGCTGCGTGATTTCTGTCTGCTCATCTGCTTGACAATTGCCAGCTGAGCTGCACGATTCCTGCCTGTCATCTGCTTGACAATTGCCAGCTGTGCTGCGTAATTCCTGCCTGCTCAGCTGCTTGATTATTGCCAGCTGAGCAGCATGATTCCTCACACCTGAGTTCCATGATTATTGCCTGCTGACTGTTTGATTCGTGTCTACTCAGCTCTTTGTTTATTGCCTCCAGAGGCACACGATCAGTGTATGATAGCAAACATGATCAGCGCATGATCAGTCACATGATCAGAGCCATTAAGTCACGTGATCACTACATGATAGTCATGTGATCAGTCCATGCTGAGTCACGGTATCAGTGCATGATCAGCCACGTGATCAGGGCATGATCAGCAAGGTAATCAGTTCATGATAGCTATGTGATCAGTTCATGATTTGTCACGTGACCTGTGCATGACCAGGCAGGTTATCAGTGTATGATCAGCCTCGTGATCAGTGCATGATCCGTCACCTGATGGGTGTATGATCAGTCACCTAACCGGTACATGGTAGCTACATGATCATTGCATGGTCAGCCACGTGAGTAGGGCATGATAGCCACGTGATCAGTGCATGATCAGTCATGTAATCTGTGCATGACCAGGCACGTGATCAGTGTATGACCAGCATGTGATCAGTGCATGATAGTCATGTGATCAGTGCATGATCAGTCACGTGATCAGTGCATGATCAGTCACGTGATCAGTGTATGACCAGCCATATGATCAGTGCATGATAGCCACGTGATCAGTGCATGATCAGCCACATGAGCCGTGCATGATAGCCACGAGATCAGTGCATGATCAGTCACGTGATCAGTGCATGATCACTCACGTGAACAGTATGATAAGTCAACTGACAGTGCATGATCAATTACGTGATCAGTGCATGATCAGTCACGTGACCAGTACATGGTAGATAA